>NW_020230081.1:97500-175000 GCF_003227715.2 Harpegnathos saltator
AGATTTTTTATCAACTCGAGCGGCAACGGCGGAACGCTGAAACGATGTGAGAGATATCGGATATTAATTGTGTTTGCGTATATCTCTCATTCTACGCGTCACATCTGGACTCTTTGCCGGACGCAAAAAGCTACTCGGTTGATACAATTGAATTTCAGTTACGGCATTATCGAAACCCTCCGTTCTTCAGGAATCAACTGAAAATTTAGTCGCAACACAAGAGAAATCCCGTTAGAATGTTTCTGTTGTCCCAGAAATATTTTCGGTCCCTTGGACCGAACATTAATGTTACTGAGGGTACCGGTTTCGTTTTTCATACGAATAAACAAAACGTCCCGTAGGTAGAGCGGGACAATCTTTGCACGACCGGCTTGAAAATTGCATCTTTTCGGTCGCGGTAATTGAGATTTCGTTTTTCTTTACGATATATTATATACTGTAAGTATATAATATGTACTGATACTGTAAGAAATTATGTGTTAAATTTAACATATTTCATGTGTCTCGAATCATCCACTCTCATTTATGTGTTAATTTAACATATAGCAAATATGTTAAAAAGTAACACGCATAATGTGTAAAAAATTAGCACAAAAATTTTACATTCGAATGCCGTCAAGAATCCCAGTTTGTGTTAAATTGACACACAATGAATGTTACTTCAACACTTGGGAAAAGTAATGATCTATGATTTGATGAAATGAAAATTGACATTTGTTAGATTGACATAATCTATGTGCTAAAAATCCAATCTTTATATAATATAACACGATAACATGATAACTGTTATAACGAGGAAATTAACACATTTTAGGTGTTGACTTTAACATATGTAAAATATGTCAGAGCAAGAATTCATGCATTTACATTATAAATTGTGTTATTTTAACACACTTGAAAATGTTATTTTAACACTTGAAAATAGTTAATCTTAATTTAACGCAAGAAAGTCTAAGTAACGCAACAACGATAAATTAACACACGACTGCGTGTTGAAAAAATTTAACGCAGAACTTTCTACGCACAACAAGTTTTAACAAGAGTACGAAACGTTTTTAACTGCGTATAATTCCACGCCTACTGCGAGAGCAGCCGAATACTCTGCTGCGTTGGCTGCATTTTCGAGACCGGAAATTTTAGTTTCTACGATCGAAAGCACTTGTTGATGTAAATGATTCTTCAGTTTACCGTCGCCGACGTGATGATGTACGTTGAGGGCTCTCAAGACGGCGCGCAAAACCGAGTGTTCCTTTCGACACTTCTCGAGGTTCGCACGAAAATGCGAACGTGAAAGACGCATTGCGGTGCGTCACTCCGTCGAGGCGTCAAGGCGAGAGGTAATCGAGACGAGAGTAAAAGGGGTCTCGGCTTACTCTCATGTTCATTCATAAGCCGGGTCAAGGTGAAGGTCTGCCGCGCGCGCCTTACCAGCGATGTATGGCGACCCTATGGGAGCACCCTGCGGAGCATTCGTAGCCGCTGCTGAGCCGATCGCGAGAGCTCGGCTTCAAGGAACCGGCAAATTCGCCGGCGCGATTCGCACGACACGCGATGAATGAAAATACACCAACCTTCGTGCGAGCGGCGTACGCTGAGAGCGATGTCGACCGCCGCGCCGCGCCGCGCCGCGCCGCCCTGTGCAGCAGGAGCGGACAGAGAGCGCGCTCGGTCGCGCGACTATGTACGAGAGTCCTTGGACTCGTTTCCTCTTTTTCTTCGACACTCGAAAACGAGCAGGCGGCACGAAACACACCGCATCTTTACACCTCGCAAAACGACCGGTCGCGCGACGCGGGAAATCTAAGTCTCACCACTGGCATCTCTCTCTCTCTCTCTCTCTCTCTCTCTCTCTCTCTCTCTCTCTCTCTCTCTCTCTCTCTCACGTGTCACTCTCTTCCCCCATCGCTTATCGGACGGGTCAGAGGAAACTAGAGTAATCGGCGGGGAGAAGCGGCGAGTGCAACTTCTAATTCGGGCGTGTCAAAGAAATCCGTCGCGTTGATAAACTCGCGCACGGAATGTCCCCTCCCGCCCCGGTGACCGTCTGCCCCTGGTTGATCCGCGGTAACGAGAGCGCGCGAACGGGGCATTTACGGTGTCAGGGTGCATTCACACCTGGGCAGAAATGCAGAAAGCAGAACACGGCTGAAGCCAAGAGAGTGACAGAGAGAAAAACTCTCGCAAGAGAGAGAGAGAGAGAGAGAGACAGACCATCAGCGCGAGTTCTGATTGACTGCTGCCTTTCTGCTTTTCTACCCAGGTGTGAATGCACTCTAAGGGCGAATTCGCACCTGGGCAGAAAAGTAGAGAGGAGAACACAGCAGAAGCCGAGAGAGTGACAGAGAGAAAAACCCTCGCAAGAGAGAGACAGAGCATCAGCGCGAGTTCCGATTGGCTGGCTGCTGCCTTTCTGCTCTTCTGCCCAAGTGTGAACGCACCCTTATCCTCGACGCGCGGTTTAGCGGTGATTTAGCGGCGCGACCACTCGCCCCTGCCGTCCTCGTTGCCGCTATCCGGAGAACCGCGACGAGTCATGCGATCGCGCCCTGCGATTTGCAAGAGGAGCATTTCGCCGCGACAGCTCTCTCGACTCAGCTTGACGTGACTGACGGCAGATTTCGGTTCCGCTGACCGACAGGCCCGCACAGATTCCGTCAGACTCGGACGACTTTTCGGCAGTGCGGAATTCCGGGCTGCAACGCTGCCTCCTTGCGTTGCTTCTCGCGGAAGTAGTTTAACCCTTTACGTCCCGACGGTACTTCAAAGTATCGCTCTGTATAAATGTTCTTCAACTTTTTCTCTGTCTCACTCGACATTCCTGCTCGGCACCTGCAAGTGCCATCTTAAAGCTTAATCATTAAATTGTTATAAACTTTATTTTCCTATTCCTCATGTTTATAATATGCCAACAGCTATTTTATAATTGCGCAAAATTTCGAATAAGATCCTAGGTAAATTGATTCAGGATTAATGGATATTTGCAACTCTCTCTCGCTTGAGACAACTCGCGATCCTTCGCCGTCCGTGTCGAGCTCTCGATCGGGGCGTTGATCGAAAACGTACTGGAGAGTAACTCCGAAACGAAGCTCTGTCAAAGAGTCAACTCTCAGAAAAAAAAAACGATGAATCACATTCGCTGGATTAATGCGGAAGAAACATTTCGATTTAGTCTCGAAGCTTCCGCTGCGTCTTCCGGTCCGTCCAACGAGAACGCGCCTGTGCCGGAAGAGCCACAGAGGCCGACTTTATTTTCCTTCCGTCGAAAAGAGAGAGAGAGAGAGAGAGAAGGAGAGGGAGAGAGGGAGAGAGAGAGAGAGAGAGAGAGAGAGAGAGAGAGAGTGAGAGAGAGAGAGAGAGAGACTACATCTCCCACGGGGGCGTGCGCCGTTGATCCTCTCGCTGATCGGAACAAATCAGCAACGCGATTCCCGACACGCACCTGTTATCTCGGAATAATTTCCGCCGCTCTCGTCTGCGCCGGGAAGCGCGCAATTCCCGCTGTCGTTTCCCGCTCGCTGCCGGCTAAGTCTGAGCGTAGGACGCGTTGCACAGACGCAGTCGGTATGCCCGCTTGTGTCAGTCACGCAATTGCAATTAGCTCGCCCGCAACACGGGTGTGCAACCGCGGAGATGGATAATCAGCGATTTCACCTGTGGAGCCGAAGTGGCCGCGAGAAGTGTTCGCCGAGCTCGCGGCGAGCCAGCTGTGGCTGCTGCCACGAGCGAAATACCGAAACGCTAAGTGGCGCGAGCCGAGGCGCTCATTAGCCGCGCTATTCCGCGCTCTAATGAGCGCGAATAACGCAATAAATGCCCGCCATTTGCACGCCGGCCTGCCCCGGCGGGGGGGCTCTCTCACCTTTTGTCGGTTTAACGCGCCGCGTTGTTCGCCTCGAATGCCGCTCTCGATCGGCCGGCGAAACGGCGACGGGTCGCGCCGGAGACTTGTGATGGTCCTTTTCCTTGTTTTCCCTTTCGCTTTTAACACGACGACGCGATGCGCGGCGGCGTATCGGCGGCTTTGGTCTCTTCGGAACCGGCCGATCATCGAGCAAGTTTGGGATTCGCCATTTCGGACCTCTCTCGTTCGCAACGCGTTCGAAATTTCGGCCCCCGCAGGCCGACAGCCGGACAGCTGACCTTTTTCGAGCGCGCTCAAACCCGCGGCTGCTGTCTAAAACCGCGAGATGGGTTCTTGGGTTTGAAATTCGCCTTTTCCTTTTCTTATTTTTTGACTTATTTTGGGACTCTCCCCTCCCTCCCTCTCTCTGTCTCGAAAATTCAAGCGGGAAATTGTCTGCTCGCCGCTTGTTCGACAAGCAAAATGGAAGCTCGATTCCCATATAAATCAAACCCATCGTAATCCGGTAGCTCCTGCAATCGCCGGGAAGTTTACCGGCGATTGCAGGAAGGGCCGAAATGTCGACACGGCTAACGGACCTGAATTGCGTTCAGGTCGAAAATATAATTAGCGCACGACAGTGTTCGCAAACAAGGGAGACCGAATTTCGAACTTGGCTCTCTCGCTCACGATGTAACGGTCTCTAGGAAGAGGCGCGATGAAGATGTCCCTTCTCTTTTATTACTGACTACGTTTACACGGCATCTTTAATCCAATTTAGTAACAACCGTACTTAGTGACTTCTTGCGTCTGATTGGTACATAAATATATATACAGGGTGCTAAATTTCAAACGTAACAGATAAAAAGCTTCGAAAACTATGAGAGATGTTAAAAAAATTAAAACACGTGTTCCATGATTCCGAAGGGGGAAGAGAATGGCATTATCAGGTTTTTATTTGGAGGGCATTTTCAAGGTCAGTTGAAGGTCAACTTAATTTTTTAAAATAGAAAGCCCAATTTTTTATTATATCTTCTTTTTCTACCAATTAATTTGAACAAATTTTGTCTGAAACATTTTTTTACTTGCCTAATATTTTTGGAAATATTTAAGGAGAACTTGGTAACTTTTTCAACATTTAACTTACGGTATCTCGCTAACTATTCGTCGAAAGAAAAAATAGTATTAGACTTTTTTACTTTATTTACTATCAAGAATATATTACTATAATAGTGCCCTAACTTTTGTTAACTCATCGACCTTTGGAAATTTCAAAATTATGAAATTGACAAAAGTTAGGGCACTATTATAGTAATATATTCTTGATAGTAAATAAAGTAAAAAAGTCTAATACTATTTTTTCTTTCGACGAATAGTTAGCGAGATATCGTAAGTTAAATGTTGAAAAAGTTACCAAGTTTTCCTTAAATATCTTTGCTAAATATCTATTGCCAAAAAATATTAGGCAAATAAAGAAATGTTCCAGACAAAAGTTGTTAAAATTAATTGGTAGGGAAAGAAGATATAATAAAAAATTGGGCTTTCTATTTGAAAAAATTAAGTTCGTTCAACTGACCTTGAAAATGATATGAATATCCAAGTAAAAAACTGATAATGCCATTCTCTTTCCCCTTCGAAATCATGAAACACGTGTCTCAGCTTTTTTTAATATCTTTCATAGTTTTCAAGATTTTTTAACTGTTACGTTTGAACGTTTAGCACCCTGTATATATTCTTTTAGGTCTAAATATATACTCCGGTTAAATACAAGAGCTTACTAACTACGGTTGTCAGAAAATTGGATGAACGTTGCTGTGTTGTTAAAGGTAGTTATTACTTCGCGACAAAGGTGCGCGACGTATCGCAAGAAGCCCTGCTGAAGTCGGCTGCATCAACGGACGTTACATAAAAGGAATCAAATGGAGGACATCCTATAGCGACGGCTCGATTGCCAAAGCGGAACGTTGCCGCTAAAAAGTGAGAGAGAGAGAGAGAGAGAGAGAGAGAGAGAGAGAGAGAGAGAGAGAGAGAGAGAGAGAGAGAGAGAGAGAGAGAGAAGTGCGCCAGAGGCGAATTCGCTCGTCGTCGCTTCTCCGGCTCGGGGCTTTCTTTCTGTAGAGCAAATATCGTATTATGATATCCCGCCGAGAGTCGATAACCGGCCAAATGTCGTCTACGTGTCGATAGCGCATCGTTCCCGTACATTGTGCAAATATCAGTCGAGCCGGTCTTTCGCACCTACTCTCGAGTACTCAATGTTTACAGACTTCAAAAGGCTGTGGTAGATTTTGCTTCATCCACACGAGAAGCGAATCGAATCGAATCGAGTGAGCTGTTGTACTTAACCGGAATCGAATAAGCGGCAAACAATTCTCAACAAAATGACTCGTCGTTCGGAAGGAAGAGGGCCTTAGAGAAGAAAGATGATTCAAACCCAAGTAGAATTTTGCGACTTGAAGCAGAAGCTGAAGGTTGAGTGGAGTCGTCAAGAGCTTAATACGACTGTTGAAGGTAACAAAGCGGACGTTGAGTTTCAAACGTCTTGAAAGCGCGAGATGACGAATTTCAGCGAGCAAGAGGCGAGAGGAAAAGGCAACGACGACGAAGTCGTCGGTAATCAGCCAGACGAAGCTAACGATTAACAGCTCTAAAAAAAAAAAAAGAAAGAGAGAGAGAGAGAGAGAGAGAGAGAGAGAGACAAATACGAGTACAACGGTAGTGCGCTGGAAGATACGGCTGAGCGGAGAGATTGAGGAACTCGCTCGGCTCCAATTACGACGATTCTCCACGCGTCGCCGCTGAAAGACTGAAATTACATTTGGCGCATTTCTAAGAAACGCAATCCCGCAAGCTCGATTGCATTGTGACGTCGCGGCGTTTGAAATTTGCTTCGTGCTTCTCATTTGCGTCTCAATGATACGATGAGAAATGCAGCGTCGGTCGACCGACCGACCGGCCGGCCGGCCGGCGAAGCGTATTGTGCAAACGCATCGTTGTAATTCTCACGAGTGCATCCGCCGCATTAATCCCGCAGCCGTTCGTTCCGCGAGATTGCGAGTGGCGATTGCGTCGGAAGTGTTGAAGCGGCCGCGCCGTCGCGGCGGTGCTGTCTCTCTCGGGGCGCAACTTTCCTCCCGGTAATTGTTCACGATTCACTCGATGTAGCGCGGATTCTTTCGCCGCATCGCGTCGGCGGCGGCCATTACGGGCAGGAACTTTCTCGGTTCTCGCATTTGTAATTTCCCGAGTCAAGAGAATTTTCTCACTGTACTCACGCGATATTTGCATCCCACGATCTCCTTTGTTTGCAACCACCACCACCGCCACCGACACGACCGCGATTCTTACCACCACCGCCGCCACCACCACCACCACCACCACCATTGTGTTTCCCGCGGAAATTCGTGAAGCGCTTTTACGAGCGCTTTAGGGATATACGGTCGACATATCGAGCGGATTTTCCGAAACCTTTGACGAAAGCCGCGTTTGACGAAAAATTATGCGACGGTAATTTTATTGGGATCACGTTGCGATAGCGCGTCAACTACCGACTAGAAATTTTGATCGGGTTCATCTAACATTGGAGCATAAGGAGCTAATAGGGTGAATGAAAGGTAATCCTAAGTAAGTCAGTCCTTATAATGTCCTAACGACAAAAGAGTAAGGAAGACCTTTATAAGGTTACAATGATTGGGTCCACATTAGGAGCTTAATGTACCAACCTAGTGTACGATATAATACGGTTCAGTTGATCAGGTCCTTGTCGGGATCTTATTCATTGTATCTAATATAATGTGCATTATCAAGTTTTAACAAAAGAATTTTTGGGCGTCGTTTCCAAATATAAAGATGTTTGCATTGAAAAAACATTTCAGATCACTTGAATATATTTGTAAAATGCTCTAGAAACTATCCTTTTTTTAGCGGTCAATAAATAGTTGTAAAATTAACGTGACATACAACTTTTCTCTTTAACACTACTTTATGTCTTGTCACCTTGTGATACTTTATGATCTTGTGATACTCATTTTATGTTTCTTTTCCGAAACATTTTACAAGTATGCTCGAGCGATCTAAAATATTATCTCACGCAGATATCTTATTATTTGGAAATGACATGAAAGAATTTCCAGCGTGTCACTTCTTATTTCTGATGTCCTCATCCAATATAGCCGTGGCGAGTAATCTGAAGCCATAATTTGAAAGAAAAAACGTAATAAGTATTTCATAAGGTAACTCAATAAGGACCTGACTATGAATCCTTACTAAGCTCCTGATATCCACGCTGCGTTACGTGACTTACTAGGACCCGATAATATTACCTTATTGAGACCTGATGTCCGAATGAGGTTAACCTGATCAGGACCATGGGACAAATTTCTATTCGGGAAAGAGCGACGGAATCCTTTTATCGCATTTAGAGCACAGTGAACAAACATTTGCATTTTCCATCGAGGCAGAAGAGGCGAGCGAACTTTGGCGCGTCCGAGAGACTTCTAATAGCGAATTTTTCTTCGAAAAAATACAAAATTCGAAAAGTGCGGGGCCAACTTCACACACGAATTAATTGCGAAGAAATGAAAGAATCTTTTGTGAAAGAATCTTTTTCTCAAAAGCGCCATCGAGCGTTTGATCCGAGCGATGGACGTTGTCCGTCATTTTGCGCGGGTGGAAAAGGGGGGAAGAGCCTCGCCGACGATTCGTGCTTCTTTATCTCTCCCAATAAACTTGTGCATTTGTCGAGAGGCGCACACCCTGGACTTGATCGAATGACCGAGGAATAAAACGTTGCTGCATTCCTCCTTACAGCACGTGCGAGCGTTTCTTTCATTCGTACGTCTTCCTGCAGCACTTTCCATAACCCAGCTCTCCTCCACGTAGGAGAACAAGCGCTCCAATTTCGCCTCGGTTTTCGTGTTCCGTCGCGTTTCGCCGTTTGCTCGAAACAAAGACGCGTCTGTATGTTCGCGCGACTCCCCGCGCTCCACTCACCGCCAGGCGTGTCGTGCTTTTATATTTCATTGTACGCGAGCCCTTAAAGGGCCCGAAAGGGTGAAGGTCGCGGGAGGATCTCATGCAAATCTTATGCAAATTGTCGTCCCGGCGCGGAAACAACGACGACTACGGCCGCTTGAAGAGAGAAAAAGAGAGTGAGGAGGGGGAGGGGGGGGGAGAGACCGCGTCTGAGACGCACCGTCTTGGAAAGTGTTACGCCCCGGCGACGATCAACCGTCACCTTTTTAACCCGCCGACGGGGGACGAGCGGAATGAAAAGGATCGAGTTAATATGCGTCCTGTGGGCGACGTGGAATAATCTCGCGGAACCTTTGTCGCCCTTTGTCACGTCGCTGAGCCTGGAAACGTGAGCGGTCGGTAGCGTCTCTCCATTCCGCAGATATGCCTCTTCGAGGGAAAACGTGAGATACGCACTTTAAGTTTGGCCGCTTCACGACAGCAATTCGCACGAGAGGAGCCTTCCGGTATTCCGCAACCGTCTTGATCTCTCTCTCTCTCTCTCTCTCTCTCTCTCTCTCTCTCTCTCTCTCTCTTTCTCTTCCTGCTCAACGACGTTCCTTTGAATTTCAGCCGAGGCTTCTCTTATTCGCAGGACATTGATCGAGTATCGGGTTGCTGCGAAATGGTCGGATAAAATTGGGAACAAAATTACGCGGTCTCCCTGGATGTGAATAATTTTCGCGAGTAATATAAACAATATATCATCTACGAAAGTCCAACGCACACAGCTCCCTCTCCTCTCTCTCTCTCTCTCTCTCTCTCTCTCTCTCTCTCACACGCCTCTTCATCACCCGACTCGGCAATCTTGTACGAGTGAGCGCTTAGCGGAGAAATGATAAATGTTTTCGTACAGCAACTTCATTAAGCAAAACCAGCTCTCACCCGCGCGATCTTCTCATCCGAACGCTACAAAAACGCTCTTCTCAGTTTCTCGCCGATGTTTCTCGCACGTGGTAGTCGTCCTATCTCTCGTATTCGTTATTTCCCTTACATTATTCGTACCGACCCCGCCCAACCTCGTCGAATGCCTTATTCATTCGCCGGATGAATTCGCCGATAAGATTTCGAAAATACACATTCTACTTGCGGGACACGATATTTCGCTCACGTCCTCGGCCCGGCGATGTCTTCGGGGTCGCGTCGCTCTGCGCACGTGGCAAATGGCTGAGCGGACGTTGCCGGGCTGAGTCGCTTCCTCCGCGTATTATTCGATCCTTGTATCGGCGGAACTTCCGGCCGTGCGCAAACTTCACCGTGGCCGCACGGCGAACAGATATGCTCCTCGAAACGCGGCGCGCATTTACCTTTCGCTCGGGGGGTTTTCTCTCTGACATTGCACATACGTCGAGCGCGTCCCCGTAAGAGCAGGTCTCGCGGAAGATCGCAGCCGAATATCACAGCTATTTGCGGGTAGAACGAATTTTCGGGATTAGTCCTTCCGCTCCGGCAACGCACCAGCCTGTCGTACAGGGTGCAACATACAGGTCAGTATGACGGGTTGCTCGCCCCTATTCGGATGATAATCGGCAGAGGATGCCGAAAAAGTCACTCGTTGAACTTCATTGATAATGATATTTGCAAGTGTTCCCAGTTATGACGAATGCAACTAACTTTGCACCGCGATCGTTGCGATAGTTCATCGACCGGAGTCTCGAGCCTCATTGAATGAGGAAAGATGTTTAAAAAATGAAACTGAGAGATGAATATTACGGAATAAAGCAGAATAAAGAAGAGTAATACTTGAAGAGATAAATAATACAACATATTTCCTGGTTTTGCATAATTTCTTAATTGTTTTCTCACAAGTTGAAAAGTTCGATAGAAATTGTAGATTAGAAGGAACGATACAAAAATATTTGAAGGTCTTACGTACTGTATTTCATTCATGTTTCTGTAAGAGCTCGCTTTTGCAAAGGTATGAACGGACTAGAAACGCAGTATAAATATTGGTTGCAATTTAATCGACCGCAACTATCAAGCGCAACATATTTCCGGTATATTATAGTCTTGTATCTTTTACCGAAAAGGGCCTGTTTTTCGAAATTTTTTGCAGCTTGATCGTTGCGGTCGATTAAATTACAACTAATATATATGTATCGCGTTTGTAGTCTATTCATACTTTTGCGGAAGCGATTTTTTGTAGAAACATGGATGAAATACAGTATATAAGACTTGTAAATATTTCTGTATCGTTCTTCCTAATCTCCAATTTCTATCGAACTTGCCAGCGTGAGAAAACAATTAAGAAATTATGCGAAACCAGGAGATATGTTGTATTATTTATCTCTTTAAATATTCTTATCTTATTTATTCTGCTTTATTCCGTAATATTTATTTCTCAGATTCGCTTTTTAGCATCTTTCTTAATTTAACGAGGCTCGACTCCGGCACTTTCAATCGGGACGTCCGATTCGCGTATATTTCAGCGGAAAATCGGTTCGTCCGGACACTTTTTACCCCATGACACTTTTTACCCCATGAAAGAATAAGCGCAGAAGTCCGCGATTTACGATCGTTGAAACCGAGCTCACCCTCGGAACAGCAAGACAAGCGACCGGCAGACGGCGAATAGATAGACGTAATGGAGACACAGCTGAGCGGAGGGCGAAAGCGATGCGTTGAGAGAAAGTCGGGGGAAGGGGGGAGGGGGAGGGGCAGAGACGCGCGAATCATCGACGGCCCGCTATACTTTCGAGCAAACGATCCCGAAGTGCGCGCTGATCCTGTTCGCATGCTCGACGTGCTTCCCATGTCGCGATAATACGTCAACAAGCCGGACAGGACAATGCCGGGCGACCTGAAACTGTGCGCGGCTCAGTTTCAAGTCTCGGCAGGTCTCTGCGCTCGGCCCGGCAATTTCGGTCGGCCTGGCCGGAACACCCCGGCGATTTTCGAAAGCTTCGCCGGCCGATCATGGCGATGAATTAGCTCGTTAAAGCGATCGTCGCTCCTCGCTATCATCGGAAAGACCACTTTTCCATATTGCCGGTCGATCGATCTTAAGCGGCGCAATTGCTTGTAACCGAGTTAAATGGGCGACCGCCTTGCCGCGTGCGACGCTCTCGACGTTCTCCGATGAAATTCGACCAACAGCCGCCCGACCCGGCGAATCTACTATAAAATTATTTTTGAGCGAACGTGTATCGATCGCGACGGTGCTCGACGGTGACTCCGCGTACGCCGCTGTTCGACATTTATCGTGCCCCCCCCCCGTGGCCCCTCTCCGACTGGTGCCCCCCCCTGGTTTCATCCGCCGCGCGATGACACGCGGGCATTGTAAATCGTGTCTCTTGAAAATATTACGTTGTCATTATCGCTGTCGTCGTCTCTGTTGGCGTAACCCTTTTCAGTCGCGCAAGTGCAGCGGAAAAGTTACGTCGAGGAGAGGGCGAGTAGGAAGAGGAAGTAGGAAGAGCGCGAGAAAAAAAGGAGCGCGAAGAACGGAAGGTTGTTTTTGAAATGAAACGCAAAAGTGAATTGTTCCACGCCCGCGTGGAATTGCATTCGAAAGATCCACAGAGTCGAGATGCTCATTAGGAATACGTATATTCATTATTAAATGCTCTATTAATACAATTGAGCTTTTTACATGTGAGAGTGTATATATGTGTGTATGTGTGTGTGTGTGTTTATGATGTTTTATTTTATACTTTAAACACGCCAGAATTTCTCTCTCATTTCTCTTTACTGTGTTATCAAATGTAATTATAAAAGTAAAATCATACAAAATAACATGATATATGAATGATATAAAACAGAAAGAGAGAGAGAGAGAGAGAGGGAGAGAGAGTAAAGTAAAACGCGAAGTACGACGAAGAAGAGGGGGTAAAGTGAGACAGGGATTAAGGAATACTCATAAATCAGCGCGTATCCGAAAACGTCCATCGGCCGTATTCGTGTGCCGTACAGATTTTATCCACGTGCGATCGCGTCGATCGGTCTCTTTCCCACCGGCTCTCCAACAACTTTTAATTGCTTCGCTATCGCACGGGCGGATGAAATTTCTTCGCGCGGCGCGCGGAGCGATAACTCCGCTAAATCTTTCGGAGTCGCTCTCGATCGCCCGCGGGGTTCGCATCGTCGTCGTCCTCGTCGCGAATATTTGACGCGCTTTAGATCACGACGTGACCCTATTCATGCCGTTATATCGCGGCGACATGTCGTAATTAGCGACACACCACGTAACAGCAATTAACGTTTACACGTCAAGTCGGGGAACCTCGTTTATATCTGCGCCGGAATGCGTCCTCTCGCCGAAAATTCGTTGCATTAAATCGCGAGGTACGCTCTACGTGACGTGGAAGTTGCTATACAAGGTGTCCCGGAAGCAACTCTAATTTCCATCGCGAGCACACATCGGAACTTGCGCGCGAATTATACCGTCCCGTTTGTTTAATGCTGACTAATAATTCCCGAGCGTTTCCTTGTCTTTCTCCTTCTCCCCCATGATGTTTCCCACACTAGGAAAAAATATTTAGTATCTCTAGCAAAAGTGTTTAGTTGAAGAATTTGTTAATAGCAATCAAATATCTTGTTTTATATAACAAAATATATTTAGTTGTCTCAAGTAAACTTTGTTCTCTGAACCAAATAATTTTGTTCTTACACTTTATATATAAAAATTAAGCACTTTAGTAATTTCATCCATAAAAATTACATAATAACGAAATATTATTTTACATAAACTAAAATAATACCCAATCGATACTCTTTTGTCTTTCTTTGTGCGCTAAAATTTAGATTTTATATATTAAGAAGAAATTATAGTATTTTTAACAAAATTCATTTAGTTAAAGCTTTTTGGTTGCTCATAACAAAAGTATTACGTTATACGAATAAACGAATGATCAAACAAGATATTCGTTTGCAGGAACTAAACAGTTTTGTTGGCTATATTTTACCACCAAATTATTTTGTTGTTACAACAAAATTTGAGTTCACGCAACAATACATTTTTCCTAGTGCACCGTCGGGTGAGAGTAATCTCGCGCGAGAGTCCTATCGCCGAATCAACGACCGTGGCATAACTCTTTGTGCGCGATTATCTATATATTATTTATATTACCATTCCGACAGAGGTGAAGGGGAACGAAAAAGCTTTTCCGAGAAAAGGGGAGAAAAGAGAACATCCCCTGAGATTATAGAAAAAAATATGCGTCCCCTCGATCTCGCCTTACACGGTCGGCCCGCGTAAAGGTAAAAGTCACGGCTTGCGAACATCTCCGATATATCTTCTTGTGTAATATTTTTATATTTTTACGATAGCCATTGGCCGGCAGTCACACGCACACACACACACATGGTAGTTTATAGAATGACACGCTTTTGTCGCGTATCGCCCTTCGTCACAAATTGAGAAGCGAGATACGCGCGCTCGCCGTAAAAGCGTATGCCAGCAGGCGAACCTCGACGCGACGTCGGGGTTAGTTACAGTTTTACTGCACCCTGTTGTGCGCTAATGAACTCCGCGGTGCCGCGCTGAACGTCGGAGCAAGTGGAACAAGACCGACGACGACTGTTTGCCGCGCTGCCGTCTGACCGCGACCGACCGCCGCATCGCCTAACGAGTAAGATAGCCCTTCGGATTACTCGTGCTTCGTTGCAAATGTGCATGCGATATCTTCTCTTCCTCCTCTTCCCCTTCCTCCTCCTCCCCGTAAGTTGAAACGCCAGGCCGGCTGTCGTGGATCGGCCGTGTTGCGTCTTAACGTCTTAACCGCCCGATCGAAGTCTCGCGCGCGCACAAAGAGAAACTGTGCGCGCGTGTTCGGTCGGGCGAACCAGTTTTCTGACAGTTTTTAACAATTTCCGATGAAGTTACGAACGACACCGAAATTCCGGCGGAAGTTATTCCCGGCGGGCTGAGTTGTATCGAGATTTCCGATTAATTTCAACAGAATTCCGGTGGTTTCCGATCGGAATTTCTGCCCCGAGAATTCTCCTTAAGTAATAACGAGGGCGATAAAGCGGATTGAATGTTCATTATTTTGTCTTATATTGCCAGTTTATATTGCCAGTTGCCTCTAATTACGAGTGCGAGTTTGTTGTTGGAAATTTTGAATCGTGTAACGTTGTAATTTTCCGATCGGAGATGTTTAATAGTCGATGATTGACGAAAATATGGGAATTTCGCGATCCGACGGCGCTCGGAGCGGATGGGGAAGCGCGCGCGAGAGAGAGAGAGAGAGAGAGAGAGAGGGACCCGCGGTTCAGCTATTCAGGTATTCATACCTTTAATCGGCGATGCGAAAGGTGGACATCAGTCTATCGATCGGACAAGCGAGAGGAACGCGAAAGAGGGCTATCAATTCTTCACTTTCGACATCGGCATTTCCTCGCCGGCGTATCATCGCCGGCGCCTTCACGCGGACGGCTAACGAGCGCTCAGCTCCTATAAATTGGTTATCGATCGACTGAGATTTTCGCTCATCCGCCCGAGAGCCTTTATCTCACTATTTTCCCTCCTCGGGGATCCGAATTAACGCGATTAGGCCTCCGAATTAATTGCGCGAGTTAGAGAGACGTCGATGCGGAATCCTCCGTCGTTTTCACCAACGACGACGACGAAAATGCCGCTCGTCGGAATGCCTGTTCGGGAATAACTTTCCCCCCCTCCCTCGAAAAGATACGTCGCGGCGCGCGAGGAGAGCCGGCGGAGGGCAAAAGTCGACAAGTTTCCCGAGGATGTCGCGAGCGATTCAATTTTACGGCGGCACTTACGGACCTGCGAATACGTAATGCAACGAAGATAATGGCAGGCAGTGACGGATTCCGCTGGGTAGAATGAATAAATCGTTCGTGTTCGATCGTTCAACTTTGTCCATTTTTCTCAGGCGCGCGCAGCCCACCGAGACTTTTGCATTCACCCGGTATATATTTTCGTATAGCCAGGATCGCAGCAGGAAAACATTCGCGCGGTCTCCTCTCCGCGCTCTGGTTTTCTTTTTCTTTTTCTGTTAGACTTCGATCGCGACGACCAGTGCTCCCGCTCGGCTCAAGGGAAGAAAGCGCCCTTTCTTTTCTCTCTTCGCACGCGCGTACCTCAAGCGCGCACAGACGAGAGCGTTGTGAGCGTACGAGTGCCGAGTTCGATAGCCCGAGCGAGCTCTGATTTATCGTCACGTAGTAGCCCGTTTATCTCTCGCCGGTTTTGTTTGTCCCGGCTTCGCCCACGTATGTGTGGCGGGCGGCGCGGGCGTACGTGGGCAAAGGAACGACGAATAAATTCGATCAGCTGTGCGATAATGTCGATTCGCCGCACTCCTCGAGATTTCGGGGCCGCTCGGCTTCCCCGTTTGTTTCGGCTCCGTTCTCGCCCGAACAAAGCCGCGCCCGACAACATGACGGACCGGGCGAGGGGGCTTAAAATTCCCAAGCGGGAAATAGTGAAAATTGGCCCGAGCGTGCTGCCCGGGGTCAATTTTAATTGTCATTTCGGAAAAATATTGCATGGCCGAGCTTGGCTCGCCGGGACGGGGGAGGAGGAGGAGAGGGAGCGTTGGGATTTTTTGAAGGACTCGCTTTGCCGTAACGTCGCATGTAACATCGATGTGTCACGAGTAATCTCGGCGAAACACCGAAATCGTAGCGTCGATAATAACGGTAATTCTTTTAATCGTGACACACGTAATACTGTCTCGTTAAGAAATCCGATAAACGGAGGAGAGGAAAATAAGGAAAAGGGGAAAGGAGACAGCGAAAACACACAAGACCTCCAACTCAACAGACATAAAATAAATCACAACCGACGAGACAAAACGGACGAGAGAGAGAGAGAGAGAGAGAGAGTAATAACCTAATAAGACACATAGATGTACAATTATCCTGCCACATTAACGCGCGAGTTTGTCTAATAATAATTTCTCTCTAACATTCCATTTTTCTCTAATATTTCAGCGCGTATGTATTAGCACACCGACTCACGCGTGTTATCTCATATCCTCTCTCGCCGGCTCGTTGCGACGTTGTCTCGTTCAAATAATTAACAATAATTAATACGCGAACTTACGGTGAGAGAGAGAGAGAGAGAGAGAGAGAGAGAGAGAGAGAGAGAGAGAGAGAGAGAGAGAGAGAGAGAGAGAGAGAGAGAGAGCGGTCCGACGCGCACCTGCGGTTTAATTACATCCCAATCCGTAGCGTCGCGTCGCATCCTTCGTCGGCGGCTCGAGACGGCTCTCACCGTTTCGTTCACCCGATACGACGCGGCCGATCGATTTTCCCCGCACGTTCCCCTCTCTTCCTCCCTCCCACCCGCGATCATTTTCATCCGCGAGCGCGCGAGGCTCGTCGGACCGCGCCTTTATTTCGCCGTCGTTACGCGTATCTCGCACGGCACCGCCGACGCTCGCATTATCGCTTATTACCGGTCTTTCATCGGCCGGCACAATGGCCGATACATTCATTGTGTTGTTTAGCATTGTGATGCCGTCTCCCGTGTGTGTCGCTCGTCGATCATTCTCGCTTTTCGAGTGATTCCGCTCTCCTTCTCCCTCCCCGCCTCTCTTTCTCTCGAGACCGCCGGCCGGCCGCAGCGCGTTCGGCACGTCTCGTTATCGCGGCCATAACGGACTAATTGTCGTGAGATCGCATTTGCGCAGCCGCTCTATCTCGCTTTTGTGTCCTTGTGTCGGGACACAAGTCGCCGGCGGCGCTTCGTCGGCCGATATGCTTGGAAAACTTGCAAAAGGCCCGTCCTTCGGTGCAGACGGATAGGCGCGGAAGGCGCCTCATGGTGGGGAAGGTTACGAAATTGAACCGCGATAAAGGGATTTGGGAAACGTCATGCTCGTCCAGCTGTAAATCCTAGACTCTATTTTTTTCTCCCTTTACTTTTTTCCTCCCGCACTCGCGATCCGAAACCGGCAGCTCCGCCGCGGCGCTACCGATCCGACGGCTCGCTCGATGAATTGGTTATCGGTCGATTTTTATTCCGTTCGCTGTCAATCAGCGCGTCAATTTCGTCCTGTACACACTTTTTTCTCTCTCCCTCCCTCCCTCCCTCTCTCTCTCTCTCTCTCTCTCTCTCTCTCTCTCTGTCTGTCTGTTTGTCTGTCTCTCTTTATACGTGGCTCGTTTCTCCCGTCTGCTTGACGACCGATCTCGCGCGCTTCCCGCAGGTACAAACTTGAGCGCGATAAAGGGATATTTTCGTTGTCGCGAGCGAAAACAAGCGGCGACAAGGAATTTTCGAAAACGCGTCGGTCGCGGAGACTAAAAGCGACAACGAAGCGAGAGGGGGTAGGAAGATCGAAGAGTAATAGAACGGCGCGGATTCTCGCGAGGCAGCGTTCGAATCGCGCGCAGGTGACGTTTTTATTACGCATGATGATCGGTGGTGAGAAAAAACGACGTTTCATCTTGCCTGAAACGATCGCTCGTGATGGTCGCCGACCGGCCGCTTGCCGGCCGGGATTTCCAAAGACGCGCGAGAAGTCACGTGAATTATTATTATTATTCACTCGTACTAGTCGTAATAATCGCACGAGCGAGCTGCAGTTATATTGCGCTTCGATATTAATTAATGTTTACCCCGGTGCGCAGTGTGTTTCGTTGCAAGCAACTCTCGTTATGCCCTGAGTAAACAGGACGCACGTAATCCGCCGTGTATCCCGCGGGGAGCGTTTCGCCATGATTATATAATAACGGTGCAGTAAAATAAGCCGCGAGCTCCGAGCATCGAGTCGACGTGGTGCGGCGCGACGGAGACGTGAAAGAATCGCGGAGCGAGGCTAGAGAGGCCTCGTTTAAAGAAGGCTCCCCGGGGGGGGGGGACAAAGGGAGACGGGGCAAAGTTTGGCGTAAGGATCCGAGTGATCTTCCGTGCGCCGCCGACATGTCAATCGAGGACACTTCTAACGCGAAAGCGGTCGCTGGAGAGTCGCTCTGACGAATTGTCGCGCTCGAAAGGTGAGAATCATTCACGCGGAGTTGCCGCCGAAACACGTGGTTCGAGGATGAGGAGGCGCTCGATCGGGCTCGGTTTCTTCGTGACGCGGTTTCTCCGAGCCTCGGGACAAAAGGTGAAATAGGTCCAAGTCGTTTCGTGCGAAATTAAATGATGTTTCGTGGATGTGAAAGTTTGAACGTCAAATTGTTGTCCCGCCGTTGCTCGTCGCTCGAATTCTTGGGAAATATATAGAAAAGGGTACACCTCGTCGATTTTTTTCATTTTGAAATATGTTACAAAGGATGAAATTCTGAGTGACTTTTTCTGATACAATTATACGGGGGTCGCTTATAGTTTCTGAGATATTTCACTTTAAAGTTGTATAATTGTACGTTGAAGTAGATATTTGAAGTAGATATTTGAAGCAGTTTTCATTCACTTTAAATATAGGAAACAGTATATATAAGCGGGAGAGGGGCTCCGCCCCTCCTCTGCACCCCCTCCCTAAACAAATCCTAACTTAATCCAACTTATTGCATCTTTATATGTTTTTGGACATTGTTGAAAAAAGTTTTCTTAAGATCTATCACCTGGCTCAACTTAAATTATTATAATATCTATATATAATTAGGTGTTGTGGCTTTTAAGGAGATTTTTTCAACATCATTCAACAATATATAAAGATGTAATAAGTTAGGTTAGGTTAGGATTTTTTTGGGGCGGAGCCCCTCTCCCGCTTATATGTATTGTTTCCTATATTTCTATGTATACACTATGTTTGGATTAACTGTTTGGATTGTATTGTAAATAACGTCATCTTACGATATCTGGAATTTAATTCCAGGATAATGAAAATTCCAAAACTTTAAAATCAAACATCTCGGAAACTATAAGCGACCCCCCATATAGTTGTATCAGGAAGTCACTCAGAATTTCATCCTTTATAACATATTTCAAAATGAAAAAAAACCGGTGAGGTATACCCCTTTCTATATATTCACCTCTACTTCAAATATACTTCAACGTACAATTATAAAACTTTAAAGTCAAATATCTCAGAAACTATAAGCGACCCCCCCCTCATATAATTGTATCAGGAAAAGTTACTCAGAATTTCATCCTTTATAACATATTTCAAAATGAAAAAATCAGTGAGGTGTACTCTTTTCTATATATTTATCGAATTCTTTGCGGCCGAAGCGACCCACAAAGAACGATACTAGAGAATAGAAATTGTAGAGTGAAAACTGAGCAAAAGTATTAATTACGTTAAAATGCAAATCGTATCAATTATATGATATTGATAAAAGATCGAATCAAATATTAATACTGAAAATGTTAATCAAAACTAATGCTGAAAATGTTGAGAGAGAGAGAGAGAGAAAGAGAGAGAGAGAGAGAAGAGGGATGGAGTAGGACTGAGGTGTTATTTGCTCCGAAAACGTTTCTATTGCTTCCTGTGACGTCACCTCGGGTGATCCGAATCTAAACGATACCGATAGTGCGTGCCATCGTCGAGATATATTCAGTATATATTCACTCGCGCCTGCATAAGCATTCACGTACGCAGCGCATACACTTACACACACACACACACACACACACACACACACACACACACACACACAGCCACGGCCACGGCTGAGCGCGAATACAAAGTCGAATGTATTCCTCGAGATCTGTGCCTGTCGCCGTCGTCTTCTCGCTCAACGACGCAAGTTTGTCTTTTCGACGGCTCGCGAGTCACCTGGGAAATCCGCGTTTCACAATTTCGCAATGGATATCTGATCTGGAAAGATTCGAGCAAAGCCATGCGTACACGACTGCAACCTACGGTACTTTCATTCGACTGCAGCATGAATTCGGAGCAGCGTGTATGTGTGCGGGTGTATGTGTGTGGGTGCGCACTGACAGAAGGAAACAGTGAACTTGTTACCGAGCTTATAATTATTTCTGGCCGCGACTGTACCTCTTTGTTGTCCTGACAAAAATAAGTAATGGTTGATTATTATCGCCAACACATTATAATGATACTTGTTGTGAAAACGAGTCTCTCTCTCTCTCCCTCCCCTGACTTTAGTCGTCTCGCTGTGTGTATTCCCTTTGTCCTCGGTGACTGTTTAAATCGATTACCCGCGCGTCATTTCCGAGGACGAGTTCATTATCGCGCCGGTACACAATACAGAGACTAGAAACCCGAGCGCAAACCTCGACCCTAACGAAGACCCGAAGATCTCAACCGGTCGGTCGACGGATTCCGCGGACAAAGTACTTTCCGCGCTCTCTTCTTCACGTACACGTTTCACTCGCCTCGGGATGACTGAAGACGCTTTCATCCGCCGACGATTTCAGCACAATTATCTCGCGGCTGTGCAACGGACTTTCTCCGCGAGCGCTTTCCAATTTCAGCCGCCTTTTCGGGCTCGAGAGGGACAGACAGAGAGAAAGAGAGAGAGAGAGAGAGAGAGAGAGAGAGAGAGAGAGAGAGAGAGAGACGATCTTTTTCATTTCCCCTTAAATCTCATCTCGAGTGTATCTCCAGCGCGCAATCTGTCTGGCATTTGACACTCGGTATGCGTTATACACGGTGTGCGCGCACATACGTGACGTCGAATCGATCGATCCTGAAAAATACGCGCCTTCATTGCCGACGGCGGGATGATTTATGAGGGGGCAGGGTGGAGAGAGTGGGCGCGTTAAATCCTTAATCGAATCGGGCTAACGCGCCGCGCGCCACGCGCTTCTCGGGCTCGGCTCGGCTCGGCTCGGCGCGCCGCGCCTCGCCCGTTATATTCCGCTCACGGATATTCCGCGAACATTTCGACCCGATGTTTTATGGTCCATTCACGCACGCGTCCGGATGACATATCAATTCCGTATTAGCGGCGATTCTTCCGGGCCGCGCGCGCATTCGCGTCGGCCAACGCGCGCGCGCGCGCGCGGATAATCACGCGTGAATTTATTTAGCCTGACCGGGCTTCTCCGTTAATATCGCGCTTGTCCGTCGGATCACGCTCGAATGCTGCTGAAAAATCCGTAACACGACCCGGGCCGGCTCATTAAGCGCTAATTAAGCGCGGATAATCGGTCGGTATGTTCGCGGTAGCTTGAGCGAGTGGATCGAGTCCGGATACGGTCAGACATCGGTTGGCGCTTTGTTAGTTCGAAAGTGAAAGAGCGAAAATCGAAGTTGCCTGATGAAGTGGAACTTGCGAGTGCAGGGACGGAGGATGGTGACGAATATGTGTGTAGATGTATATAGATGTAGATAAGGTACAGGCGGTGACGCAGATAGAGCGTCACTATCTATAATACATACTTTGAGCGGGCTAATTCGCCAATATCTCGACGTTGAGTGCAAACACAATTATCCCCCGGGCCGAGAGAGCTGATCGATAGATACCGGCGGTGTTTCATCACTTAAAACCCGTACGAACGATAGAGAGACACCGGCGGGACACACGCGAGACACGCGAATTATCCGCCAAATATACAAACACGACCGGTGTAGACGGCGCGATGAATAATAATGCATAATACATTCGAGCGCGCGCACGCGGAGCGTGAAAGCGTCGCAATCAACTTTTCGCCGGCACGACTGCGTGCGACAATAAAATGTATGGTGCGACGTGAATAAATATCACACTGAGAGAACAGTATATGATATTTGGAACTATAATGATATAGTAACTGAATTATAGTCCGGAATATCATAAGTATTGCCATAATATCGGTAATAATTACGATACAGGCATGGTATAACCAAGCATATAATATTTTTACTAAGAATTACAGCAAGTTAAAGTAAAATTATTTTATGTATGTGTACAAATATAAAATGGTAGGTAAAGTAATTCTTTTATATAGTCAGTATTACCAGAATATTTGCTAAATGACGACAGATGTAACCAAATGATTATTAAATCTCACTATATTTGTGAATGAGAAATCACCATACATGTGGTAAAAGTAACTGAACAATTATTTCAGACAATCATCGACTAGATATTTGTGTTTATTCTACTATATTTTGCAGGTTCCGCTATAAACTATGGAACTATAAAAATATGGTTGACGCCAAAATGAACTATAAACTATAGTGAGACTATAGTTGATTCAACTATATTTTTCCATCAGTGCAGAAGCACGATATATTTAACGGATAATGAACCGCACTCGGAGACACTGCATGCAACAGCGAAGCATTGTGCACTGTGCACCTAATAATAAACATAATGAATTATGTAACGGCCGAGAGAACCGCGCGAGAGGCTCGACAAGAGGCGACGACGAGGCGCAAGGAAAGACGGAAAAATGCGAGGTACTAACTGCGTTATCGGCGGACGTATTCGCGTCACCGCGAGCCAATTTTGTTAACCAAATGCATGGAAATTCGCGTCGGCGCGCGAGAGCAACCCGACGCGACGCGACGTCGAGTAAGACGTTATTCGTGTACGCCCGGCGAATTGAGGACACGAAGTGGCCGCACGCGCGCGTTTTTGATATCAAGCCGGGTTTAAAGTCGGACTTCGGCACGTTTCGAGTCGGTTGCAGGTCGCGCTGCAAAAGTCCACCGGTTAACGACCGTCCCCGGCGGAGAAATTCGGCTAGGAATTCGTGGCATTGTTCGAGCAGGATCGCACTGAGAGAAAAGTATATGATATTTGGAACTATAATGATATAGTAACTAAATTATAGTCCGAAATATATTTATAGTAAGTATTGCCGTAATATCGGTAATAGTTACGATATAGGCATAATATAACCAAGCATATAATATTTTTACTAAGAATTATAGTAAGTTAAACTAAAATTATTGTACGGATACAAATATAAAATGGTAGGTAAAGTAACTCTTTTATATAGTGAATATTAACCAGAATATTTGCTAAATGATGACAGATGTAACTATACGAATATTAAATCTCATTATATTTGTATATGAGAAATTACCATACATGTGTGGTAAAAGTAAGTAAACAATTATTTAAGACAATCATCGACTATATATTTGTGTTTATTCTACTATATTTTGCAGGTTCCACGAACTATAAAAATATAATTGATGCCAAAATGAATTATAAATTATAATGAGATTATAGTTAATTCAACTATACTTTTCTATCAGTGCGCGAACGAAAAGAAGCGCAAGTTTCTGCGATTGACGCAATTCGTCGCGTAATTATCTCTGTCTCCTCTCTCTCTCTCTCTCTCTCTCTCTCTCTCTCTCTCTCTCTCCCTCTCTCTCTCTCTCTCTCTCCCTCTCTCTCTCTCTCTCTCTCTCTGACTCGCTAGATTTCCAAGAGCGAAATCTCAAAACGGGCGAGAGGTCGCTCGAAGCAATCGAAGCGAGAGAGAATATTGACGTGAAGTTCACCGCCCCATTTCGAGTGAAAATATTCACTCGACAGTTCAGAGCGGAGCATTCGCCTCGCATGAGTGAAAAATCGCTCGAATTCGAGTGGCCCCACCGCGTCGTCGCTCCTGTCTCTCGTGCGAGATTTCTCTCCGGGATTTCTTTTCGACCGACTCTTTCGTCGCTCGAGATTGTAGGACGGAATACTGACGGAGAGCTGACCAGAGACTCGCTTTCTGGTTTCGAGCGAAAATTAGGCAGAAGACGCTTGCGGAGAAATCCTCCTCGTAGAACAAGCTGAAAGGCAAGCGAATATTTTACGTAACAGCAACATCGCCGTGACAATTATATCGCTGGTAAACATTACGACAGAGAGCGACTCCGGCCAGGTGATTTCACTTCCGCACGCGTCCCTCGGCTTTTTCCTCCCCCCTCCCCCCCTCTTCCTCCTTCCGGCGGCTCAGAGACTATCGTTTAATCCGATTATTAGAAGCTTTTGTTCGCACGTCGCGATTACCGCACCGCTAATTTTTGTCTGGCCGGGCCGCGAAAATAGTCAACGAAATCGCGGCTTATCGCGAGACGTTTCTCAGACTCTTCGGTTATTTACACGTCACTCGGTTCCTCGTTCTGCTTTCTCTCGAATTCATCGGCGCGCCTTTGACGGGCGCCGCGCGCTTTTAACGAAATCGAGCGCGCGCCTGTTTATTGATCGTTAAGAGCATTTCCCTTCCAGTAACGCAATTTCGCGCGGTAGAAACGCGAGATAACGAGCTTTCGACCGCGCGCGCTCGCGCGCGTATTCCGTTGCCAGAGAAGATTCCGTTATACCGTGTTATACAGCCTGCTCCCGGCTGTCCATTGAGCTTTCTCTCCCCCTCCCATCCCCTCCCGCCTTTCTCCCTCGTCTATCTCTCGCTCATTTATCGCAAACTCTCTGGCCCGTCCCGAGCTAACTCGCCCCACGCCGGCGACGCCGAGCAGGTGCAGGGGGTAGGAAAATAGCCGTTAAATAATTAGAGTCCGCAAATAAAAGCTCGCTGCTCTGGAGAAACAAAACCGCGCGGCGAGCGGAGTGTCGTGAGAATCGCTAACGAGGCGTGCCGTTGCTCGTTCGATTCGGGGCGTATTGCGCTCTAACGAAATTCCAGTCTCAGCCCGGATTAGCAACGCTCTCGCTGTTCGTCGGGAACGGAGCAGAGCGAGAAAAAAAGAGACACTTGCGCTTGTTCGCGGAAGAACGTGAAGATCTGCGCGACACCCGCGCGGCCTCCACGGCCCGGGGCGGGACGGGGCGGGGCGGCCGCTTCGGCGGCGAAGCTGCCGCTGACAAATAAACCTCGGGAAGCGTCAGACGCCAATTTGTTTCCAATTTTTTATAGTTACTTTTTATGTCGAAATATGAAGAAATCTGATATCATTTTTAGCTTAAATTAACTTTTTCAATTCTTTCGAGATTTTTCAAGTTTTGCACGAGTAATCTTTCGGCTCATTATCCAGCAAACAAGCTCGTTTTAACGTCAAAATCTGGTAAAAAATGATCAAGAAATGAGCAAAACAAAGAAGAAAAAAATGCCTGCAGAAGAGTAAACTCGTCGTTACCCAACGTCGAATGTAGCGTAAAACTGGACACCTTTTCAACAATGACGTCAGCCATATTAGATCCGCCATTTTGAATTCTACAAAATGGTCCTGATTCATAATCGGCGGCATGTGTGTGCAAGTTTCGACAAATCAGATATACATATTTTTAAGAAATATTGTCTTAAATATGTATAAGATAATGTACTTGTTGCAAAACTTGAAAAATTTCGAAAAAAATCGAAGAAATTAATTTAAGCCAAAAATGATAATTTTTAGCTTCTTTCTTCATATTTTCTTCATAAAGATTTCTTCATATTTTGACATGAAAAATAACTATAAAAAATTGGAAACAAATCGGCGTCTGACGTTTCCCGAGGTTTACTTGTGAGCTTTCGCTTTCCCCGGCGCATCACGCGACGGGTTTGTTCCTTGTGCAACACGGCGGCAGCGTGTAATTGCGATCGCGCTGTCGGATGTAAGTGTGCAAGAGGGAGGGCGGCAGGAGGGAAACCGCCCGCCCGTGCGAAATTTCACCGTCGTTCTCCCGAACGAGATCGGCGCTGCGGCGATTCTCGCGCGAGCTCGCCGCGGGGGAGACGGTAAGGGAGAGTGCAAGAGAGACGGACTCGCGATTAGTCGCAAAGAAGATAGAGAGAAAGAGAGAGAGAGAGAGAGAAAGAACGATTCCGCTTGGCTCGGCGGGGAATGAGTCGCTTGAAAAAGTCGCAGAGCTTGTTGCGCGCTCGAATTGTTTGAGACAGTTTTCGGCCGACGAGGCGATTTCCCGAAATCTCGACGCAGTCTCGAGTCGACGAGACGATGTGACGATGTCTCGAAGGTCTTGAGGGGAAACTCGCTGTTTTCGCGACCCTTGTTTCCCGGTCTCCCTTTTGCGCCGGAGAATTTCACTTCCTTGGGCTTTGATTCTGTCGAATGCGATTGGCATGGTGTAAAAATGGATGTTTGATACCCTTCTTGCTTGATACCGTGAGAGCGACGAGCTACCGTAAAAAAAAAAAAGCGAGGAAACTCCCGTGGGATTTGTGTTTCGATTCTTGATGGAGAAAGTACGTTTGGGAGAAGCATAGGGCTCCCCCCCGGCCGGCGCGTCACAATCGAATAACCAATTTCGGGAAAAATCTGGAAATTCCAGCGGGGATCCTACGCTGTGCCTGGGAAAATCCTGAGAAATTTCCTGAGTGTGATTTTCGCCGGGAGATAGCGGGGATACCTCCGAAATTCCAAAATACGATCGGACACACCTGCAAACGATTGGCCGAACGTCAAAAACGTTTCAGTCGAAAACACGCGCGCGTGCCGGACGATTACCGCGGCAATCCGTCGACTGCGGAATAATTTTAGTTTCGGCCGGAGAGTTCGGCTGACATTTTGGGCGTGTTACACGGGCGTACTGGGTTAAATAATTTTGGGAACCAGTCATTATAGCGGATAAAATGATAATACCGCCGTCTGCGGTACGAGCGGAATAAGCCGCGATCGATGCCGCTCTCGCGCGATCACCGCGCTCGCGAAAATAAGCGGCGAGACCGCGTGATAGTACGTCATCGATAGCCGATAACGCTGGATTAATTTTCATTTAACCGTGTAATTATTACAAACCTTATGTTACAAACGGACGGACGGACGGACGGACGGACGGAACGATGCAAAATCGGCCGCGCGGCGCGGCAACGATCGCCGATGAACAACTCGATCTCGAAAACGGTGTGGACACTTTTTTCTTTTTCTTTTTTCGCCGACGCAGCTTGGGACGACGACGCAGTCGATGGCCCGACGAGGGAACTTGTTTCCGATTAATTCCCGGTAGTTGAGCTGTCTCTCATTGGACCATTGGCCGCGTTCCAAGCTGCATCGAAAGGGAAGCGCTCGAGTCGTTTACGTACAAAGCAAGTGTACACTCGTTTGCACGACGCGACGGTCTCCGCGCATTTCTACCGATGAAGTTAGGAGCGCGCATGAAGCGCGTCAAAATCGCGAGACATCTCGATGTCACGAATTCATCGACTCGAGGAGGACTCGAGGAAAAAGTAAGAAAAAAATAATAATAAAAAATACCGTGAATAATCACATCTCGCTTCTGTCTCATAACTGACTATTAATTTATTTATTATTTAATCAATTTATTTGTTCGTTTATTTCTTGCGAGCCTTTGACGTCAAGTTCAACGGAGGATTCAAGGAAAAACACGATCACCCCCTTTACATTCTTATCTGGCAGATAAGAAGATATAATAAGGAATACCGCGAATACCGCTTTGGCATTGCTTCTTGTCACACAAGCGATTATTTATTTATTTATATATTTCTTATCACAGTCCTTAAGCAGTGGCTCGCAACAGCCGCCGACTTTCCGCCTGATCGGCGAAAACGTGAGAAAAACCGTCCGCCGACGAGCGCGAAACAGCGCTTCCTCTTCCTCTTCCGACGAGTCAACAGGACGCGTTCGCGGCGCGCATTCGCGACAGGAAAACCTACACCCCTCCGTGGATCAGCGACAGACAAATTCTAACAGACACTAAGCACGTCGGAAGACTCGTCGGAAACAAAGCGTGTGTCGTTGCCGATTTTCGCGTTGATGGACGAGGCCGATAGGCCGCCTCGCGAGAGCGATACCGCAGGATCGATCGATCGATCACTCGTCGCGGTCACGTCTCGCGAGCGAGGAGCTTATCGGCGGCTCCCTCTGAGCCCTGCGGCTGCTCCTGAAAGGATCGCGACTCTCACGCTCTCGCCGGCCCGTCGTTACCCGTTTATACCCCGCATCCCTTTACGTTCCTCCGGGGTGAGCTTGGAGCCGCTTTATCCGGCTAGAAGCCCTATTCCTTCCCGTCGCTCGTGCGGAACTCGAGAGATCGGTTCGCCGGCTAATAACTGTTTTCTTTGTGTGCGAGCTGGGCGAACTGTGTCCGCTCACGATCCTGCGAGACGGCGTATGAATCGTAAAAGTAAACCCTCGGAAAAACCCGGGAATGACGAGAGGACGACGGCCGCGCGACGACGAAGGCGCGGTGGTGGTGGTGGTGGTTTAATAGCAGAAGTAGCGAAGGAAGAAACGAGGAGGCGGAGGGGAGGGAGCTCTTCCAGGAAGCGCATGGGAAAAGAAGCGAGCGTAATCTGCGTAAATTGCTCGGCGACTAGCGTTGGCATTTAATTCGTAACCGCTCGAAACCAGTATGTGACCAGCGCAGCACTTTGCACACGAATCTTCACGCAGGAGGCAGACACGGTAGGGAGGAGACTCTTTTCCTGCCCCTCTCGTTCTCTCGTCCGCTCTCTGCAGCGGAGAGGAAAGAAAATGCGTAATTTGGGTCGCGACATCAGCGATTGTTAACCGGTCAATGGGGCCCCATTGCGCCGCGCAATGCGGCCAGATGACATTCTTTGGTTCAAAATTCTCTAGAGACCTGAAGCTTTCCAAGCGATCATCGATACGATCGATGGATCAGGTTGATCCTGAATAAATTCCGAAGAGATCTGTCTTGGCAAAATTAAAAAAAAAATGTCTTTCTCGAATTACTAGCCCCAAAAGAGGGGGAATTATCGTTAAACTTGTGAAGTATTCATTATTCGACACTTATTTCTGTCTAATAGCGTATTCAGCGGATTGAAACTATGAGACCAATCAAGAGACACCGCGAGATTTATCGATCTTCGAAGCAGAAACCCATTGACCCAAAACTCATATGCCCAAAATACAGAAACATCAAATATGGACCCGTTAAGCACAAAAAAAGAGGGATTTTAATCCTTAATTCTTTCTTAATGTGAGCTGAAATGACGAGCTTTGAAATTCTGAGTTTTCTAAAAGGTGATTGTAAGTTCTGGGCTCTCGCATTTACAGTGAGAGAAAAGTATATGATACTTGGAACTATAATGATATAGTAACTAAATTATAGTCCGAAATGTCATATTTATTAAGTAAGTATTACCATAATATCGGTAATAATTACGATATAGGCATAGTAATATAACTAAGCATATAATATTTTTACTAAGAATTATAGTGAGTTAAACTAAAATTATTGTATGGATACAAATGTAAAATGGTAGGTAAAGTAACTCTTTTATATAGTCAGTATTACCAGAATATTTGCTAAATGACGACAGATGTAACCAAATGAATATTAAATCTCACATTATATTTGTGAATGAGAAATTACCATACATGTGGTAAAAGTAATTAAACCATTATTTAAGACAATCATCGACTATATATTTGTGTTTATTCTACTATATTTTGCAGGTTCCACTGTAAACTATGGAACTATAAAACTATGGTCGACGCCAAAATGAACTATAAAATATAGTGAGATTATAGTTGATTCAACTATACTTTTCTATCAGTGTAGTATCCACAGGCTCAAACCCATTGAGATCGGAGCCAAGACACCGTACTTAAAACTTTTCAGACAAACCCTAAAGCCACGAAGCCTGAGCCGATAATTTTTTTTCAAAAATCTCGGCTAGACAGATCTCTTTGGAATTTATTCAGGACCAACCTCCTCGTCCATTAGTGTCGATGATCGGCTGGAAATGCAGGTCTCTGGAGAATTTTGAAGCAAAAAATCTCCTCCGGCCCCACTGTGTCCGATTGCATCTCGCAAGGAACGCAGGGCGAAGCGGTCGTTGGAAGTCAGCCTCCACGGTTCTCCCGGCGCGACTTGAGCAGCTGATCATTCCGTTGCTCCTCCCTGCGGATCATTAGCCGTCCCGTCGTTTGCGTTATTAATCAGCGATGCAAACTTTGGTTGTGCAGAAGCGCAGGGAGGAACGAAGCGCGATGAGCCAAACTTGGCCGAGCTGCGAGCAAATCGAGCAATCCCCTATTATTCGATTACTTCCCTTCTGCGATGCGAGAATAATCGAGCGCAGTCTGGTCGAGGTCTTCTTGCCGCCCAAGTCTTGCGCCTCTCCTTCCGTCGCGTTGATGGAGCTGCGGCTCAACGGGACGGAAAATCGATGAGAAGCCGATGGGAATTAACAGGCGCATAGTTAACGTCCTAACCGTCGTAAATTAAATTAATATTCGACAATTCGGCAAATAATCACTGTCGCACGTCGCGGGCGCATAATTGCCGTTAATCTGCATTACCGGTCACACCCGACACCCGGTTATTATTATTAACCCGCGGAATAACCGCAGCGCTCGCGCTAACGAACAAAGGCTCGCTCGAGAGCGCGCGTCGAATCTCGACTCGACTCGGGGACTTCGCCAGAAATTCGCGCGGGGCTGAACAAAGCGATCCGCCGACGCGCGCGGCCGCGCGTATCGCGCGCGCCTCGGCGAAGAAGTTGCCGCGGCAGTCGCTCGTGTCTTTTGTCGACGCTCGCGTTCGCGAGAGGGGCTTTGATTCATTAGCGCGGCCCGTGTCTTCCTCGCGAAAAGACGGCCACGGCTGGGAACAACGCTTCTCGCGCACGACGAGACACGAAGATGACAGGCGAGGGAGATAACGGCGGGGGGGGGGGGGGGGGCTCGCTTTACCGCATTTCGTATACATTTCGAACGAGTCCGAACGGATCGAGACGGCGACTTCTCGCGAGTTGTTCCCGCGATCGATCTTGCGGATTCCCTTGCGATATCTCTCCGCGCGTCTCGACGACGTCTTCGCCGAGGACGCGGGCGCAGCGCGCACCTGGCGAAGGTGCGCAGCGAGACCTGTTGCTGCGTCTGTCGCTGCACGCACGTCTGTGCGTATCGAACGACACAAGTCACCGTCGCCACTGTCATTTTTTCGTCCACTCTCCGTCTCTCCGCGGTCTCTCGGGATCTCTTCGGGTTCGCCACTATTATACTCCCAGCCTTGCCGTAGACACAGACACATAGACGTGTGCTCGCATACTGATATCAGCCTGATATCGAAGCGGTAATGCCTTGTCTGGGGCTTACGCGAGGCTCTCGCGATGTAAACCGGTCGATTAAGGCGATGGAAAATCTCCGGGACGAGAGCGCCGCGCCGCGGCCTGTGAAGGGCTTCCCGGCCCCTCGCCACGGCGGAACTCTTGATTGATGACGTCAGGAGCGAGGAGGGGAAACGCATGCTCGAAAGTCGCTCGCGTGCCATTGCCAAATGAGAATACAGACACTCGTCTGAAAAGATACTCCGCTTCGCTGGCTCGCCGTGCTCGCCGAGTGCAAATTTTTTTATCGGAAAACGGCTCGCGAGAACTTTCAGCGTGTCATTCTCGCCGCCGACCGCCATCGCTCGTTACTTCGATATGGCCGCGACGGAGGGAAGAGAAGAACCGTCGGATACTTTTTTTGGTCGATAATTGCACAGCAATCTATTTCTCTCGGAGCGGTCAAATCGGTGGCGGGTGTTTCCGAAACTTTGTAATACCGGCGGAAACATGTCTATATGTTTCCACTGTCTGTATATTTCCTCTTTCTCTTTTCTCTCCTTTTCCTCTCGTCTCCTCTTTTCTTCTCTTTTCACTTCCGTTCCCGGGATGGAGACGCACAAAATGCATCGTCGTAAAGGTAAATTACCAATTACTCCGAGTAATTTTTCCAAGAAAATTACAGAGCAGTCGCGTTGACTCCTTCGGTGGTTCGAGTATTATAATTCAGCCGGAGAACTTCAAACATCACAGACACAATACAAACGCGCGCATTGTACCTCACCGTTACCGTCGTTGAAGTATTCAAAGGTGAAGCTCCGTCTCCCTCCGCGTGAATATTAATCGATCGATATTCGGGCAAACTGCGGAAGTCGATTCGATAACGGAGGCTTGCACCGATGACGGCTGAGGAATAATTAAAGGGAACTGCCTGTCGTTAACGGCGTGTATGTGAGTGTGTGCGCGCGTGTGTGTATGTGTGTATGCGGAGGACACAGCGTCGGCTTACTATACGCGGAATTAACACTCGCGTCGTATACACAAGACGAAATCGTCGGGGGTGCAAGTAGTGTCGCTGCGGAATCCTCATTCTCGGCTCGCCGGTTGGTTTGCTGTGTAATTTCGCGGATTATTTATTAAAGAGGCATGAGTGCTCTTGGAGTAAGAGACGGAGGAAGAGTGTAGGGGAGAGGGAAGGAAAAAGGAAGAAACGTTATTTCGGCAGGCCAGAATGGCTCGTCGTTGAAGCAACAAAAGGCGAATTTCATTGATCAAAAATATATACGCTCGCGCCACCGCGAGTGAATCGCTAATTTCGTCTACGAGGGTAGTCCCAGAAGTACCTGACCTGACGTGTAGATAGCGGTTGTTGTTTGAAAGGAATGACTATGGTAGAAAGTACCAACCTTATAAAGCTTAAGTTTGAAGTTTGACGACGCCACGTTGTTTAATATTTGTTTGGCAGCCATCAATAGTGAACGCTCTCAGTGAATTTGTAAACATGGAAAAAATCGGTCATCGTTCCGTGATACGATACTTTCATTTGAAAGGCCTCAGTCCAAGCAGTATGAAAGCGGAGCTAGATTCTACTCCGGGGGAGTCTGCTCCTTCGTTTGCAACAGTAAAATATTGGGTGGCAGAGTTTAAACGAGCTGCCGTACGAGCTGTGCCAAGACGAACATCGCAGTGGTCGACCAAATGAGGTGACCACGCCAGAAATGGTGAAGAAAATCCACAAAATGGTATTGGATGATCGTCGACTGAAAGTGCGCGAGTTAGCAGACATGGTAGGCATTTCAAAAAGTGCTGTACATCGCATATTGACTGATGAAAATTTGGACATGAGAAAGATGGGTGCCGCGATTGGAAGAAAAACAGCGTCGTGAGGATGTTTCAATCGAGTGTTTGGCGAGGTTTCGCAGCAATAAAGCCGAGTTTTTGCGTCGATTCATAACCACGGATGAAACATGGGTCCATCACTTCACACCTGAGACGAAGGAACAGTCAAAACAATGGACACCAAGGTGGCTCGATGGCTATTTTGAGGAGCTCGACGATTCCCACTATAAACAGGATATCGAAGCTATTGAACATCGCTGGGAAAAGTGTGATTGAGCTATGAGGAGACTATGTAGAGAAATAAAGATATCTTTTCCCAAATTTTTTGTGTTTTCTTTGTTAGGTCAGGTACTTCTGGGACTACCCTCGTATCACGCGTACTTTCCTCTCTCTCTCTCTCTCTCTTCCCCCCCCTTCTCTTTCTCGCGTCCTGTAACGAAATAACGAGAACCGCCGATTATTCGTTGCACCAGTCGAGTTCCGAATTTCTCCTTTCCTCTTCTTCGATCTTTCTCCCTTTCCAGATACATTTTTGTGTGTCAACACGTGAATAATCAACAGTCACTCATCCTCCTTTACCTCCTTTCTCGGACTCCATTTCGGACAAGTCGTATGATACAAAATAACAGAACGAAACAGCTTTTTACAGTCACAACGCTCGAACTCGGACGATCTCGCGTGATCGTGAACGACGAATCCAAGAAACTGTTTTAAAAATGCGTTCTTTCTTGCCGAGATACAAGGCCGCCCACCGCTCGGGCGAGCGGCCATGTTAGTTGACATCGCGCCGGAAGGGGCGATTCTCGCGCTGACGACGACGCTGACTTGAAGAAAAAGTGTCACTCGGCTGTATTTACCATCGCAGTCGATGCTCGTTTACCGCCGTTAAAGAAGAGCTCCGGGACGAAGTCGCTCGTTCGCGGCTTAACTAACTGCGGCATGATTAACGAGCCGTCTCGAAATGCGAGCAATCGGCTCGCCAGACTTAATGTCCGGGAAGGAGGCCGGCGCGTCGAGGAGACGCGGAATTTAATTTCGCGGGTATAACGAGAGCGAGTTGCAATTACAGCGAGAGTATTAATTGAGCGACGTGCAACGGGGCACTCTCTCTCTCTCTCCCCCCCCCCCTCCCTCCCTCCCTCTGCCGCTCTCTCGCTCTTTCTCTCTCGTGCATCGAGAAGGTCGACGTCTTTGCGATCGCTGAGACATTCTTTCGCGTAGGAGTTTACGTTCTTGAGATTGCGCATTCCTCCCTGAACGTACTCGAACAGCATTTCGCACTTCGATGCACTGTAGCGAGCTAAAAAGTGCGCTGTCTCTCTCTCTCTCTCTCTCTCTCTCTCTCTCTCTCTGTCTCTGTCTCTCTCCTCTCTCTTTCCTGCCCCCTGTCTCGCGACTACGGTGTCTTAATGACGCGCGCGATCTAATTCCCAGCCTATTCAGAAAAGTTACGAGCAACGTCGCGTTCGGAGGGTATAACAACATTTTATAATATCAGGGAGCACTCGGACGGAAGCTTGTCGGCAGGAAAAATCCTCCGTATAAAATTGTGCGATTATTATTATCGTAAAGTTATACGATGTATTTAATGCGTCGAACAAAGAGAGAGTTATTATTATTGTTACTGTCACGGAGGGAAATGAGACCTCTCGATCTGATTTTGATCACCACCCGTCGCTCGTGACGCTTAATTAATGTACACGGTAGATTCGATCGCGGTGTATCGCCCCGTTTAATTCATTTCAATCGACGTAATTTTAATGACGAACGTGCCGATCTATTTCTCTTCGTCAATGTCGTCAGTCGTCGTCATCCGCACGCTCTTTTCTTCGCCTATTTCTCCGCCCTTGTACGTGTTTCTCTCTCTCTCTCTCTCTCTCTCTCTCTCTCTCTCTCTCTCTCTTTTTCTCTTCTTTCCTTTCTTGTTGGAGCGATGTTAATTGGTTACGGCATTCTGCGAAAGCCGTCTCAGGATGAGCCTCTGTTGCTGAGCGCAAATGGCGCTTGCCCGATCGCGCGGCCTCAACTCGCGAAATTACACCTCCGGCGTAAACCAAGCCGGATGTACTTTCTGGTGCAGCTCTCCATTGAATTATCCAGCGGCGGCAACAATAATTCACGATTAATTCTTAAGTAGAGTCGTGCTCGCGCATATAACGAGTGTAATTAAATTCTATACAAGCAGCGGCGGCGGCGGCGGCGGCGAGGCGAGCTCGCTTGATACCGTCAAAGGGAAGAATTTCATCCGTAAATCCGGCGTTTCGAATAGGCACAAAGTGTGCAGTTCCCTCGCGAACGGGGTCGCGGTGGAAAAAGGCGAAGCAATTGAAAATCGCGGCGAAAAAGGGCGAGCAAAAATTACATTTTTCCGAGCCAGGGGTCGAAGTTGCCGGCGGAATTGGCGGATTTCAATCGTTGCCGGTCGCTCGCGGATAATTCGGCGTTGCGTTTGCAATTCGGCGTTCGCGTAGCCTAGGCCGAAATTGAAAAGGGGCGCGAGACTCGCCTGCGCCTCGATTTGCCCTTGCTCGTTCCTCGACGCTGCGTGCGTCCCTTCCGAAATGCCTTCATTCTTTCTTAATGTGGGCTGAAATGACGAGCTTTGAAATTCTGAGTTTTCTAAAAGGTGATTATAAGCTCTGGGCTCTCGCATTTACACTGAGAAAAAAGTATATGATATTTGGAACTGTAATGATATAGTAACTAAATTATAGTCCGAAATATCATATTTATAGTAAGTATTACCGTAATATCGGCAAATAATTACGATATAGGCACAGCATAACCAAGCATATAATATTTTTACTAAGAACTATAAGAATTATAGTAAGTTAAACTAATATTATCGTATGGATACAGATATAAAATGGTAGGTAAAGTAACTCTTTTATATAGTCAGCATTACCAGAATATTTGCTAAATGACGACAGATGTAACCAAATGATTATTAAATCTCACTATATTTGTGAACGAGAAATCACCATACATGTGGTAAAAGTAACTGAACAATTATTTCAGACAATCATCGACTATGTATGTTTGTGTTTATTCTACTATATTTTGCAGGTTCCGCTATAAACTATGGAACTATAAAACTATGGTCGACGCCAAAATGAACTATAAAATATAGTGAGATTATAGTTGATTCAACTATACTTTTCTATCAGTGTACGTGCCCGGAGGAGGAAAATCCCGCTGTCTCGACGTGTCTCGCACAAATCAGTCGGTTGTAAAATAAACGGAACCCGGAACATTCGTCTCGTGCGCACATATATCCTTCCAACGGTATTATTAGGGACGCACGGGGGAGGGCTGATATTTACCGGTTGGATATTCGGCGATATCGCGATACTCGGTGAATTTCTGTAACTCCGAGCTGGGGCAGCGCGATGTCCAACGGTAAAAATATCATGTGAAATCTCGACTAGCTTAACGCACAGGGAACAGTCCGCTCACGTACTCCGTGCCGCGCCGCCGGCTTTTCTCGGACGTTGAGGCACGCCGCCCTTTAAAATGTAAACGACGTCGTAGCCCGTACACTTATTTCGCATTAACCATAACCGACGAGGCTTCCTTCTCCAGGAAAAGACCTCGTTACGAATTTAGCCTTCGTGCTCGATACTCGTTTCCCCGCACGTTAATGTGAACGTCCTAACGTATCGCGCAGCCCTCAAATATTAACAATGTTCATTATCATCAAATATGTATCAAGCACGCGTACATAATTGGAGACAATATAGGGTATCTCGGGCACGCGACCCTTCATCTCCTCGACGAGGAATTCGACCGAGCGGCCGAGCGAGCGAACGCTCGAGGGAAAATCCTCGCCCGCCGCCGTCGCGTGAATTTCTCCGCCGCGAGTCGCGCGAATCGCGTCAAAGGTCGTTTGCACGATTTTCAGCCAGCTTTTGTGAAAAACCATCCGTAGTTTCTTGAATTTTATGCCGCTTTCATGACAATCAATTGTTGTCTGCCTGCGGCCGTTAACGCGGGCGAATAATCGATCCTCGCTCAGGGCGATCGCCGAGTCTTCTTTCGCCGTGTCTTTTTATACCTTCGGTTCTATTTGCCCTCCTCTCTCGCCCCCGCCGCGCCGCGCCGCCCACGATAGATCTCTATCGGCGGTTCTCGTCGCCGTCGATCCCGTGCCGCGGGGCCAATTAAGCTGCGGAATGTGCGGCACGCGGCGCGTGCTTCGAGGACTCGATTCGACGCGTCATCGCCGGGATCGCCGGGGCGCATCGAACGATGCGCTCTTCCTCTCTGTCTTTCGGAGGGTACTTGTTGAACACTCGAAACAGCAATTCGATACGCAACTGCCGCACTCGCCGGTGCCGATAACTCGCGCTCGCGGCAAGGACATTTGGTCATAAAGTTATCCGGGTCATAAAGGGCGGAAGGGAAGGAATAGACCCCCCCCGCTGAAAGTAAAGGACGCGAGGACGTGGAGGACTGCGCGAAAAGTGATCAGTCTCAAAATTGAATCAAGCGTTGTTGCATTTTTAAGCCCGGAAACCCTCGGGAGACGCCGAGCCGCATCGCATATATATATATATATATATATGTAGGTGGAGCGCGTTCGTGGTCGCGCGTTGACTTCGTCTATTTTCTTCGCTGAAACGCTGGGAAACCCAGGAGACGTCTCGTAACTCGGACACGGAAGCTTCCCCGAGCGTAGTAGCGCGCTTTCATTATCTTAACGCGAGGAATACGAAAAAACTCTCTCTCTCTCTCTCTCCCCCTCCGCCTCTGTCTCTTTCGCTCCCTCTCCGAACAGGAACAGGTTTCGATCGCGCGTTGAAGGCGCCCGCGTAGCGACGGCGGGCGCGCTAATCGATCGAAGAGAAAAGAAATAGAGAACTCGGATTGGCTGAAAGAAACAGCAAATAACGACCATCCCCGTCGACCGCGTCGCGATCGCACACCGATTACACCAATTAACGCGCACTAATTAATTCGCGCGCATCAAAGCGACTGAATAAGCCATAATCGCGTACGTGACAATTATTCATAATCGCATGAATGACACAATCGACTGCTGATTCGCCGGTAGTTCGAACCGATCAACCAAGACTCCGTCATCGGGTTAATTCCCAGCAGCGTTGCGTCGCGAGATTAAAAATCGCCGCGGCGTATCGGGACTCGGTAATATCGCGCGATGCAAAATTCTCGCCAGCCTCGGGGCTATCGCGACGGAGTCGTTGAATTATCCACGAGGTGGGGACTCACCCTCCTTCCTCCTCTCGCGTACGCGTTTCCGGGAAATCGACGGGCGCGACTGTTCCGCAGGTGCCCATGGCGCGTGTTACGGCCCTATTTATGAGGCGACGATGCCCTTAGGGTGGCGAGCCGTGTTCGAGCCGTACCGTTTCGGAAACCGGCGGGGAGTCGCCGGTGATTCGCGCTCTCTCTCTCTCTCTCAGATGGAGCTCACCTACCTTCGCCAATTTCACACAACCGCGACACCGTTCGCACCGAACAGGTATATAGGTCCTCGAGCGCGGCCGCTGATGACGATTTTACCATAAATATTGCGAAGTCGCGCGCCGCCTTTGCAGCCGAGCTAATAACCGCCTATCGCTCGCCCGCCATCGCGCTCGTCGCGGCCGTCGCGCGCTCCCGACGTAATATATCAATATTCATACATACGGCTACATGCGCGATCTTTGTGGAGAGGCGGAAATATTAGCATGGCTGTGGCTGCGGCGAAACTTCATGAATAGCTTTTTAATATCGTTACCGCGCGCGCGTAATCGATTTATGGGCAGGCCGCGCGCTTCCGAAAGCCGCCGCCGCCGCCGCCGCCGCCGACGACGACGACGACGACATCCTCCTCGCCGGCGACTTTTACAGTCCGGACTCCCGTCTCGGACCGGAAACACCGCGCGGCCTAATTCTCGCGAGCGCCGCGCCGCGTTCTTATGCGGAACGCGGCCGGCCGGCGAGCGCCGCCGTGAGAATTTTAACGAGAGCACGCCGCGACAGGTACGAACGAACGAGTCGGGTTTCAGCCGAGTGACGGATAACAATGACGGGTAAAAATCTGTATCCAGGGCGGCCCGGCGGAACGTCTTTGTCCGCGCAAAGTTCCTTCGGAACAAACCCTGTCGCTTTTGATTGGCGATGATTCTTCTCGCGGGGAGTTCTCGCGAGATGTTACGCTGCCGTTTGCCGGCAATGATCTATCTCGCTGTAATTTCCCATGCGGACGAGGTTACGAGCGAGGTGACCTCTTGCTCACTCTCTTCCTCTTTTCCCTTTTCTCTGTCTGTCGTCTATGATACCTGCTAATAATTTCGAGCGGTTCAAGTGCGATTCGGCGGGGTCGAAGTTGCGTGTGAAGCGTTTCACGCTCCGGCTCGCGGAGAGTAAGTATTTTATGTTACTGCGCAGCGCGATCGCGTTTAGTTATGAAAGCAGATCGCGGGATTAGTTTTATAACGGGGCGAAAATGTATTCCGCTTTTAAATATAGAGCCCGCCTTATCTGCGTGCGCGCGCGCGCGCGATATCGAAGAGCGGAGCCTCGGCTTATGCGCTTGCATGTGTTCGCGCGGCGCTGTGTATTTGCAATTAATTTCTGAATGTCTCAACCGAGAGAGATTTCATGAACATTTAACCAAGATCCTTTCTAAAAGTAAAGGCAGAATTACATCTTCGAGATCAATCTTCGGGACACGATTGATCTCACTCATTCGTTAACATCGAGAATGGAAAATTTACGATTATTATCGCCCGCGTGTTGCGCACCGCGTGTTATTTACGCGAATTGCGCGACTGCATATTTATTTGCAATTAATCTCTAAATTTTTAAAGATTATTGCAATACCTCGGGAGATTTATTCACGCAGAATCGAATAAAAATAGTTTCCGCGATGAAATTGCATCCACGATTAATTCGGGCGTCGAGTGTTCTCTCTCTCTCTCTCTCTCTCTCTCTTTCTCTGCCATGAATATCGAAAATAGAAAACTTGTCACTATTATCGGGCACGAATCTACCGTTATAAACGATATTGCTTGTTCACGTTTGTCATATATGCCATGTCGGACCACGCGCCGGCTCCGTTCCTCTGCGAGATTCCGGCCGCTTTTTTCCCGGCTGACGATCAATATCGACCGCTGTTCCGATAAGAATTATCACCGCTCGAGTAACCATTATTACGTGAGTGCTCTCTCTCCTTCTCTCTCTCTCTCTCTCTCTCTCTCTCTCTCTCACACACACACACACAAATGGCCGTGGTAAGTGCGACGAATGCATCGAATACACCGAGCGTCATCGAGCGCCGTTGAACAATCGTCAAGAGCCTCGTGCGGAAGAATCCCATAAAAGCGCCCGAGACGCATCGTCCGAGGACCGATATCCTGTGGAAATGCGTTTTTTAGAGAGCCCATCTGCGGGCCTTTATTAGAATCAACCGAGAGAGCTCCGGTTTATGCGCTCTCTCGTCGGAGCAGTCTCGATGCTTCCCCGAAGGTTACGAAGACGAGAACGTGAACTCCTGCCGAGTCACGTCGACCATAAAACGCATCGCGCAAAATGGTTATCACGGTTCCACATTAAGGCAGTTTACTCGGCGCTGCTGATAAAACGTAGTTGCGTGTAGCCTGGTTTTTTTCGGGAAATCGTCTCAATCTTGATGACACTTTCGTCTTCTTTATTTCTCCTTTTGTCTTTTTCACTCTTTATTTTTTTGCGCACGTCTAATGGACGATTTACATGCAGAGACAGAGAATGCAGAATTTTTTGTCTCTTTTATTTTGTTTCCTTTATCGTGTGTGTGTGTGTGTGTGTGTGTGTGTACCGCGAGTGTGGAAATTTTTCCTCCGCTGTATAGACTCGGCTTTTCAACATTCAAAATTCATCCGGTCTACTTTGACACTCCGAACGATTGGATCGACCTCTTTTGATTCCGCTTGACATTCCGCTCAAAGCCGTTGCACTTGATTTCGCTCGGAACTTTGATATTTTTTCAATATGGAAATTTCTTTTGAAGCTTTCGGCGAAAACGCTTTTTCGTTTGTTATTTACTCGAGAAACCCGTAGATCTTGGTGAGGTTAAGGACGAAAGTAGCAACAGAATTTCGATTGTGGGATTGATGATCGCCAGCGATATCTCGCGGTTATATAAAAAAAGAACTGTGAGAATCCTTCGCTATAAATCTATAAATTCTTCGGACGATCGGAGAGGCGGTAAAGTGTTTTTATCCGTTTTCGCTCGAGCGATACCCCGCGGTATATCTTTCGATCAGACGTTTTATCGCGAGGATATTTTAATCTTGCACCGTAGGATGATCTAGAAATTTCGCCAGGAGAATAAGCTTCAGTCTTGGCGGAGGATCTGTCACCGAGATTAACCTCCGCGGCTCCAGAACATTCCGTATCGAGCAATATCGGCATGCTGCCAAATATTTGAAAGGAAAAATTCAATTTCTCTCTGGAGAATGTTGGAACATTGCGAGAGAACGGTGTCGTCATCCGTCGATATATGCAATACTGCCGATTTTACCGCGATTGCTAATATGTGTTTTCCCCCGTAACTTTACGCGATCGCATAAATTTACTTTCAACCGCCGAGACGGGGATCGCGCAAAGTGGATAATATCCCGCGATTGTATTTGATAAAAGCCGCAAGATAAAATCGCGGCCAGCGAGTGCATAAAGACGCTCGCTCGATTCTTCAAGCTCGACTCGCTCCGCTTTATTATCTCCGGGGTGAATTCGCGTCATCGGGTCGCACGAGTCGCAGAGTGCCGAGTTCTTGTGAATTTTTACGCGAACGTCATCGGAAACGGCGCTTCACTGACTTGGATACTTGGACGAATTTATTTCCGAATCGCCCGAAAATAGCATTGACTCGCAACGCGCAACGTGCGCGGCGCACGTATTTACCTTCCACTAACGCGAAGTTAAATTCGTCCTGCATATTCGCGATTGTCCCGCGGACGATTTTATACAAAATTACGCGTTCGCTCGTGTGCCGCGGAAGCGCGGAATAATTAATGGTTGCGTTAATCCGGCGCCGGTTATAAATTCATCAGCCGCAACTTTCGTCCTACCACTAAAATATAATCTCGACAATATTTTCGAACATTGAGACATTAATAGCGCAGTTTCACCGGCCTCTTCATCATTACACATGGCGACCATTTCTCGACGTGACCAGACATCCTCGAAAATCGAAAGGATTAATTATTACATGTATTTCCTAATCGTACAAATCTTTTTCTACACGAAGGAAATGTTTGCTCGAATGAAGCTCGAATTCCGGTGAGATATGAACGACGATTCAGCAATTTCAATTACAGTTCCGAAATTCCAGAAAAAAAAAACTAACAACCCAGTCGCACAAAATATTAAGGCTATTACGCCGGTCTGTGTGCACGATATGAGCACGTACGCCAAGAAAAATGTTTGGCCGAATGAAGCAATTTTCTCATGAAATATCAACGGCTCGGAAATTCCGATCCGAGAGACCGGAATATCCCGTTGAAATTAATGAAAAATCTCGATAATCCAGAATCTGAATTCCGATCGTTTCCGTCGTTCCGAAATTCCCCCAAGTCCTTTATACCCCGCCAGAAAATTCCCTCATTCGAACAAACAAATTCTCCTCCCCGCTCGCCGCTCTCGTATCGTCACAATCGTCTCGAGTCGCATTCGTTGCACTCGCGAGCGTCGACGACACTCGAGACGACTTTTCGGCGGACGGAAGTGCGAACTGAAAACGGCCGACCATTACGGCGCAGATCGAGATAGCGCAAGTCAAGCGGCACACGAGCACCTTCCGTCGCGGACGAAACGCGCTCGGAAGAAAGAAACGGCTACGAGAGAGACCGACGCGGATCGGTCGCGCGCTCCGGCGAAATCCACGGGAACGTCGACGCAACAGGAAGCTCGCGCCGCGGAACGCACTTTTCCGTCGCGGCAGGATGCACCCGAGACTGCCTCCTGTCCCCTGCCCACCTCCCCCCCCCGCCCCCGCCCCCGGCCCCGACCCGATCCCGGCGAGCATCGTGTACTATCGCGCGGCGGCGAAGCGAGGCTTACTACGGACAGGAGAAGCAGACGGTTGCTTCGTCCTTTCTGCACCTCGACCGGTCCGGGCTCGGCCGTACTCGCTTGCGCACCCTCGTCCTGGACCGTCTTCGGGCGATCCCCGCGCGGAAATGACGCGGATAACGCCTGTACCTGTTACGCCGTCGTGGCGCCTTCGACGTCGCGACGTCCCTCTGAACACCTCCGTACGCCGCGATGACGACACACGTCGCCCGCTCGCTCGGTCGTCCTAACACTGGTCGGGGTATATCCTGGCCGGACGCAACAACAGGTGAGAGTGTCTTGTTCCTCTTCCCTCCTTCTCTCCCTCTCTCTCCCTCTCTCTCCCTCCCTCCCTCTCTCTCTCTCTCTCTCTCTCTCTCGCTCTCTCTCTCTCTCTCGCTCTTCTTTTCGCTTTCTGTCGGTGTCGTCGTCGGCGCCGGAGCACACCCGGTCACGGTCTGCAGGATTCGCGGATTCGCGGATGGAGAAAAGCGCGAGCGGTGCGCGCGCGAAACGAAACGTCGTCGGGCGGCGAGCGGAAAGTAAGGCCGACGGACGCGGAAGGCTCGCGTCGCGACGCCGCTCTGACGGCCGTCGGCGTCTCTTCGTCGACCCGGCCGTAGCGGGCCTCGCACCCTCTCTCCTGGTCCATCCTCACCACCTCCCCTCGGCGCTGCGTGCTGCCGCGCGCGCGCGCAAGCGTGGCCGCAGGTGCGGGGGAGCGCGCGCTCCCTCACGGACACCTCCACGCACCTTGCGACGTAGGTAGGAAGGTAGGTAGGTGAGTAGGTAGATAGGTAGGTAGGTAGCTATGTGCCACGTAGGTGCCAGGACCTCGGTTGTCGCAGGCAGCCGGCTGAGGTCGGATCGGCCACCTCCGTCGTGTGTCTTTCACCTCTTCGCCGTCTGAAGTTTGCCGACGGCTTGATTTGAGTAATGAGGGTGACAGGTTGATGGGTAGCCGAGCGTTTCGCACGAGGCAGAGAGGCGGAGGGAGAAAGAGGGAGATAAGGATACAGGGAGCGAGGGAGGGTGAGAGGAACGTGTAATATTTGGTGTAAACGTGGTATGACAACGTGGTGCCGGACAAACGTGAGAACGGCTCCGAGGTGTCAGGTCTCTAATGATGCTCGCGAGCGAATCAACGAAAGTCGGCTCGATAATTCCTCAGACGAGGCCTGCCGCCCGCAGTGCCTTCGTTTCGGCACTGTCCTTCAGTTCAAGTCGCGTTGCACTTTTGCGAGCGCCGTCCGACGCGCGTGCTCTTCACTCGCGAGTTATAATTCGTACGAGGGACAACGGCGCTAATAATTAATTAATAATTTAATAAGTCAGCGAGAGCGACCGACGCGATAATGCCGTGCGGCAAACAGCCCGACAATTTAACTCAACAGCACGGAACCGCGCGAGCGCGTGCGAGAGCAGCGAGTCGCGAGACTCTCACCTCACTTCGCAGCGGCAATATTGTCTCGTTTTTCTTCCCCAGCGAAATAATCCCGAGGCAACGCGCAACGCCTCTCACCGGGAAGTCGTGCTGCATTCTTTCATGCGATCGCGTGAGAGCAGAACTGATTCATTTACGTTGGCGCCGAGTGAAGAATTATCGCCTTGACGCATCTGCGACGTGCGCGCTCTCTCTCTCTCTCTCTCTCTCTCTCTCGTGAGAATCGCGTAGCACACGCGCGCACACCGTTAAAAGAACGAAATAGGAAAATCTCGTTACGATGTAACCGCAACGACAAAGAAGACACGCGTAAAAAAGGAGCAACGATCACGATTGATTGCGAGCTCATCGTCACCCCATTTTGCGCACGCCACAGTTCGCTCCCTCCTCATAACAGGCAGAGCTCTTCTTCCTTTCCGTCTCGTCATCGTTCTCTTGTTCAATATCAATTGACATCACGACACTGCCCGCTGCCCTCCCCCCCTCCCCCTCTTCCCCGACATGAGAGCGATCGCTCTCCGCATTCCGGACTCTAAAAATAATCCGAAGCAGGCCCGAGCGTCTCGCGGTTTCCCGCCCTCTGTGCAGCCCTTCGCACTGATATATAAATAGACCGGCGACTTTGCAAGGGAGGACGCGCGGGCCGCACATTGAGACCCCCTCCCTTTCCCCCCCATCCCTCTGTATATCCTCGCGCGCTTGTACGGCACTTTCTCCGGTCGCCGCGTGGGCGCGTTTGCACCCCGTGCACCGCGGCGTGGCAGCCCACGCAAATGCTGTAGGTGTGACAGGTGTGTCTCACCTAGAGATCCGCAGGTGAGAGAGTCGTGGAACGCCGATCGATTGTCTCGGCCGATCGAATTTTATCGGCACTCTGTTAGGATCCTCCGTGAAGATTCTCCCAGGTTCGCTGCTGATCTCGTTGAAAATCACGGCGTTTCGCACACGCGAGCGAGCGGTAGTCGCGTGTCGGCGTGATCCTCCCCTCCATCGGTCTCTCTTGCCGGTCTGATCGTTCCTTTGATCTCGCCCGGGGTCCCTCGTTAGCGGAGTAATCAGCTCCGCGTAACTGCTTCTCCGGAGCTAAGCGTAATCCGAGTGACCTGACGTTGTTAGTTTCTCGCACGGCGAGCTCGCACGCTGCTCTCTCGGCTGCGTCGACTCGTCGTCTCTCGAGGCCGGCCCGGTCGCTCCTGCGACCTTACCGCGGGAGGAGGGAATTGTTGTCGTTATTAAGGATCATTATCGTTATTGTGAGAGAACTGCCCGGTTACCAGCCGATCAATCGGACGTCGTGACTTTTCCGGCTGGCAGAATCTGCTCAGTCATGTCGGTTTGTCGTGAGATCAGTCACGTTAGATCGAGCGCTAACGAACGCGTGAATAAAGTGACAGACTGATGACGGCCCAAGTAGCAGAGCGATGTCAAGTGACGTATCGATGGCGCATGAATGGTACCTCGGAAGATGCAAAAGAATATGCCCTTTGCGCTCGAAGTGCCAGCACAGCTGGCATGAATATTTATTCCGGCAACTCGAAATGCCAGCTGCGCTGGCATGAAAAAGATTTAAGACAGAGAGAGCAATAAAACAATAAAATGCGGCGGCAATCAATCAAAGGAAATGATCTTCTTTTGCAATTTTTCTAGAAATTTAGTAATTAGTTAAGTAAGATGTAATTCGTTTTGATAAGATGTTGGTAGAGTCGATAGAATATAAGAAAAAAAAGATTGACACGCATTAAACGTTCGTTCACGCAGAAAATTGTTCAAACGGTATCGCGCTTAAAAAACAATTATAAGATGCAAAAATATATATAAATTTTGTCAATAAGTTTATGTGCAAATTTTCGTCTCCTTTTCTGAGCTAAAATGTTGCTCACGACGAATTATATTGATAATTATCGAACTGATGGAAAGAAGACTGCGGAAATATTCCTCGAGTGCAAAGGATTAATGCGGCACTTGTCGTCATCGTGTTGGCCGGGAAACTAACTGCGCGACAAGTCGAGAAACGCTGCCAACGGCTTGTCCAGAATTTTCACCAGCTCTCTCCTCTGGAATATCTCGGAAAATCGCAGTCCAGCGAACGGGAGCGTTTTCCCACGTAGATATCACGTACGACGATTCCCCGTAATCACGAAGAGATTCGCGTCCGCGCGAATTACGCCGCCTCCGCGCTGCTCGCTCGTTTAAAGAGCCGCTTGAAGAGCGGTGCTTATCAGTCGACGCGCGATAACAATCGCGGCCGGCCGCCGCGCCGCGCCGGGGCGACACATTTTCTACGAAGTGGCACAATTCTCGGCGATCACTCAACCGCGCACCACGTGGCGCGCTAATGAAATTCCAGTGTACGAAATCGTGTTAGCTGGTCGAGGACGTAGTAGATAAAGGCGGCTTTTTGGCGCTCGGTATTCGCTTGGATTTGTACGGTTAAAGTGGATTTCCCGGACACGTCGTTTGCCCGGGCATCCTTTCGGGCTCGCCGGGACTCGCCGTGGGCAGTCGAAGGGTCGCGGAGGGAGGTCGGTGAATTTGTCGCGATCGTCGTAACTTTCTCCCATGATTCCCATACAGTATCTCGGTATCATCCGATTGTCTCGTTCGGTTTATTCGGAGATAAGCTCCGTTGGATGATCAAAGGCAGAGCCGGCCACGAAAGGAAGGAAAACACCGCGAATTCGACGTCACCTTACCCAAATCTTCCCCGTCGCGCTGAAGAAGCGCAGGGTTCGGCAAATGTGTGAAGTATTTGACCCCCGCCATTCGGACTCGGACCCTTCGAACGGAGAGATACGCTCCGGAGGATACTTTTGGCACGACTCTCCGTGGCCGAGAAATATGATACAACGCGCGAGCGCGCGGAACCTAACCGCTGAATATTTCACGAAATCTTAGGAACGGAAATAAACGCACGCTGCGTGGAAGCGCGAGACGCGGACGGAGGTGCGGGATGAAATGAAAAATTCACGGTTAAATAAGTTTATATAAACATCGGACATGTGTGTGTACGTAGTAGTGTATGTCTCGTGTCGTGCAACGGTGCAACGCAACGACACGGGAATCTCTCTTTTCCTTCCTCTTTTTCCCCTTTTCCTGCGCTCCCGTTCAAGAAATATCCTATTTCTCCGGCGCGAGGATGCTGCGGGACAGACGCGACAGATACGATCGTTTATTTGATCGATAAGAGACCTCTCACGGGCGAGAGAGAGAGAGAGAGAGAGAGAGAGAGAGAGAGAGAGCGATATATAAAATTTACCGTGCACACTGTGTGTGGCTCACCGCTTCCGCGTGTCTCGCGCGCGTTACGGCGGTTGTTCATTCTACTCGAGGAATGCCTAGTTTGTAGCAGTCGCCTTTCAAACGTCAACGGGATAGAGAAAGAGAGAGAGAGAGAGAGAGAGAGAGAGAGAGAGAGAGAGTGTGTGTGTGTGTGTGTGTGTGAAAGAGGGGGGGGGTAAAAAAAGAGGAAAAAAGAAAGAGAATGAGAGAGGGGGGAGAGGGGAAGAGAGAGAGAGAGAGAGAAGAGAGTAGAAAGCGAGGTAGAGAAAGAGACACCCCGCGCAGCGGGTCCGCAGCTGCAACCCTTCCCACAATGTCAGCAAATCCGACGATAAAGATAACATCGTGCATAGAAGGCATTAGGCTTGATCCCCCTAGAGCCGTCCGCGTCACGCTTGTACCGCGTTTCTCCTTAAACAAGCTCCTTTCCGAGCAGCCACACCCCCGTAAATCATAGTCGGAACCGCAAACTTTGCTCGAGTGTCGTTTATTGCGCAAAGTTACCCTCCTCTTCGCCCCTCTTGCCACCGCGCCGGCTCCTACGCGCGCGGCGACTCCTTTCAATACGGATCTCGCGCGGCACGGCTGCAGGTCGCGATAAATATTTACGCCGCGTGACTTCCCTGATCTCCTCGGGCCGTGCGACGAGGTCTCGCGCGCGCTCGATTGCACGCTCGTAATTACTGATTTAGCGCGCGGGATTTCACGCACAGAGCAACGCGAACGCCTCCGAGAGGCGGCGGGCGGTGGGCGAGTAACGCGCGCGACTGCGCGAGTCTCCCGCGGAATTATCCGCATAGCCCCGCTCACCCTGTTCGTTTCCTTCTCTTTTTTTCGTTTCGATTGCCGCTTACGCTGCACGAGAAGCGTAAAAGCGGGGAAAGGAGACTGGGCGCTGGAGCTGAGGTGTGCTCCCTCTTCTCTACCGGGCATCGCTAACGCGATACGGACGAAAACGTCGCGATCGCGCGACTGGGAATCTTCAAATTTCGACCGTGTCCGACTTTCTTATTAAGGCTTATTTAGCGGTTTTCCGCAGTTCGCATCGTCGGAACGACTAGGCCGCCTTAACTCTCGTCTGGATCTACTCGATTAGGGTGGCTCTTCGTGAAATCTCTGCCAACCTCTCTCTCTCTCTCTCTCTCTCTCTCTCTCTCGATTCCGCTGTTACTTTTTCATGCGTGTTCGAATCGCAATTTTCGCAATATTTGGCGAGTAACATCGACGTTCCCCACGCCTCGATTTTTCCACGCGATACCTTCGCGTTCTCAACAGTATTACGTCTCTTTAAATTAATTCTGATGCGCCAGGTCGTTGTAAATACGTTTACCGTAATGAGTGCCACGCGAAATATCCCGTCTGCATCTAATTTCGCTACGCAAATATTGTTTCCGTCTGTGTGTGTGTGTGTGTGTGTGTGTGTGTGTATATGTGTGTGCATACGCGCGCGCGCGGATAAATGCGCACCACTTTGAACAGGCAGAGCGGACCCCGCAATTTAAATAATCTCTCGCCGCTTTCGCGTCATTATTACGAGGCCATAATGAAAACTTGTAATCAATTGCGTCTCTATTTCGCGTTGCGTTCGCTGCACGCAACGAGATATATCGGCCATTTGGCTCGGGGCCTGAATAACGGTCTTTTCTTTTTGCGGGATTAGCGTATACGCTATTCAGGCGATCGCTGCGGCGATATATTTAAATTTGAGAAAATGCCTGAAATATTTTCATCGATACCTTCGACACCCAGTTTTAACTTGAAAAAAAGAGCAACAACGCGCGCGGGATCGAAGTGGAAAATACCGCATTGCGCAGGCAGGAGATTCGCTTTGAGAGAAACGTGTCGATAAATTTACATTGAAAGGCAAGACGATCATGCGATCAACGAGCAAGTATTCAAGCAGTACTCTCGGCCGTTGTTCGTTTGTCGAGAATTCGCCCGATAAAAGCGCGTTCTCTTTCTCTCTTTCCCTCTTTCAAACATACAATCACTGAGATGCTACTGAGATGAACCGACGCGACGGTCCAGTCGTCAATCGGCAAAGATCTCGCCGGATAACAACGGCGATTGCGGTCACGACTTGTTTATTTATTTTCTCACTGATCCACGGGAATAGAACCCTTTGGTGTACGGGGCTTTCGACAGGTAGAGCAGAATAATGAACGAAACAAATTTTAATGCATTATTGACGTAAAAATACGTGGAAAGCACGCAAGGCGTAGTTGAATGGGAAAGCCACCAGTTCCATCCTCGTGATCTCCGTAAACGCGAATCGAGCTTGGTGTGTAGCGTATTTCGATGAATTTGTGTACCGCAGATTTTGCAGCGGACTTTCACTTCCTCACTGCTGAGGATCAGCGAGACGCGAGAAGGAGATGCGAAGCAAGGTTTCACCGCGCTGGGAAAATCAACAAGCGCGCTCCGGCCGTGCGAATCCGACCGTGTCGTCCTGATAAGCATCAGCGTGTAATTGGCTGAAGCCCTCTCCACGTACGTTTCTCGTCGTCTTGAATCGCGTCGGTTAACACGTAAGATTGAGTATTTCGAAAAATGATGGCTAAACGAATCGGATGTTGGGTCAAATATCTCGGTTTCGCAGCGTACTCGGTTGGTCCTCGGTGAAATGTTCCTTTCCCGCCGGGGAATTCAATCGGTAACATTTTCGCCGAGTCCCTTGAAGAGAATAGAACTCGTCGACGCACGGACGTCGCGAAGGACGGCCCTTTGATGTCAAGATGGCTGTGCTGCAAAGGTCAATACTATCGCGAGAGCGCAGGTAGACTCGTCGGGCGGCGAGGAGGGGGGAGGGGGGGCGCCGACGTCGTCGGGCTTTCGCACACCGCGAACGTGAATTTGGCGCGCCACCGTTGTTGCTTCATGCATCGCGGCGAAATTCTACGACCGCGCGAGCGTCAGCAAACTCTCGGCAAACGCCGTGCTTTTGCCTCTCCTCGTCTCTCGCGTCTCGCGCGATTCCGCCGCGATATATTGGCTATCGGGCAGTCGCTCGGTCTTTCGTGCGATGTTTATCGATTTCAAAAGACCGCCGGGCCGTCGCGTGTGGCCGGTCGGCGATATCCTCCCCTCCGTCCTTCGATCTCCGGGAAAAGCTATTGTGTCATTACGTCGCGTCGCCGGCCTTCGGCGGCGCAGCCTCTCGCGCGGAAAACTCGCGGTTTTTCTCCTCGTCGCCTCTGAAAATCCACTCTCTCGATCTGTCTTTTTCTCTTTTTTCTCCCTCCCTCTCTCTCTCTCTCTCTTTCTCCTTTTCCCTCTGAGCCGCGATCGATTCCATCATAAATTCCGCGGACGTCGCGCATTATCGTTTTAATAACAGCGCGCCTCGCGAGTTTTCACCCCGCGAGAAAACATCTCGACCGCCCGACCACCCACCCATCCATCCATCCATCGAGCCATCCCTTAGCCGTCGGAGGCCAGGCGCGTTGATAAAAAGTCGATACGAGTTTGTTCCGCGAATAGCTATGAATTCGTGAGCCGAGAGAAAGAGAGCGAGGCAGAGAGAAAGAGAGAGAGAGAGAGAGAGAGAGCGAGCAGCCGTTGGCGAATTTCCTGCCGGTCCTCTTTAAATCTTCCACGAAGGAGCTACGATGGATATAAAACTTTCGCGTGTTCTTATTCAGATCACGTGGGAAATTTTAGTGCGAGAGAGAGAGAGAGAGAGAGAGAGAGATTCCCCACCTCGGCAAGAATCAAACCTCGACCTCGCGCGCGCGCGTTTCCCCGATACAGGTGCACGTTTACAGCGTGCTCGTGGTTGACCGAGGGGAGAACGAGGGGCGTTTTATTGGCGGGGCCATTGTGTACGCGCGACTCTATTACTTTCTTCAAATCTCCATCGAGGCTCTTTTCGAGGCCGACCTTACGAACCTATTTACGTTTATGAGCGTAATCTCGTGCGCGCCACTTATGCGCGGGGCGGCCCCGCGCGCTCCGCGCCGCGAGGACGAGCCACTGAACATTATTACCCCGAGAATTTGCAGTGTTAGCCGCTATGTGAAAAATCACTTCGGGAAGCAATCTGCCGCGCTGCTCGCTGCACCAAAAATTGCTCCGTTTTGTGAGAAATGACCGTCCACTAGTATCGTCTTCGTACATTCGGCTCTCTCTCTCTCTCTCTCTTTCTGTCTCTTGCTTTCTCTCTTTCTCCCTCCCTCACTTGCTCGTCAAAGACAAACGGACCTCGCGGACAATCGAGCTGCAGTTGCGATCGAACATTCAGCGTCCTTTACGAGCGGTCATCGACGGCACTTTGCTCCGTGGCATTATTTCGAGTAAATATAGCGGCCTTCTTGCCTCCGACGACGACGACGACGACGACGACGACGACGACGACGAGGCACCTGAGAGTAATAATAATGTTCAATAATGTCCCCCGATACTGGCGGAACTTCTTAGCGAAAGGGGTTCGAGGGTGGCGGCGGATGCAAATCCTCGCTCCTTTCAGCGAACGCTTCGCAGCGCATCTGTGCGACGCCGAAACTGCAGTTGTCGAATCGGACGCTCTTCTTGCGTGTTTCCTGCGCGCGAATAACGCCGCCTCTCCCTCCCTCACGTTTGAGACTAGTGACGCAGAGCGGACTCGAGGCGATGGAGAAGCAAGAGAGAGAGAGAGAGAGAGAGAGAGAGAGAGAGAGAGAGAGAGAAGGGGGGAGGGAGACTTGACGACACGACAATCTCATCGAGAAGCGCGGAGCAACAGATCGAGGTCGAAAAATAGCGCGATCTTGCGCTCCCGGCGCACTCATGGCGATTGCTTTTTAATCATCGCGTCGACGTAAGAGGAGTGAAACGTGACGTTTTGGAATTAAGCCGTCGATTTTCTCGACGGCTATTTTCCTCCCTTTCTTGCAGTCCCCCTATTTTTTTCCTTTTATGCAAAACGGTCGCGAACGCGCGCGAAAAAAAAATTGATTGAAAGTAAGATCGTGCCGGTTTTAAAATGCAAAGTCGCACGACGATCGTATCGGAGAGAGCCGTGGAAAACCGCGCTCTCTGCCGAGTTCCCGGGGGTCTCCGTCTCTTCGCGAGGACGTTCGCGTCGGCAAATTGCAATTTTGTCGTCGAGACCGCCGCGGTTACGAGAGAGCAATGGCGTTATACGCGGGAAAAGAATCGCGAGAAATCGCATAAGTAGAGATGAGGAGAACAACGACGACGACGACGGACTCGCAGCCGGATAATTGAATTTTTTTCACGGAGCAACGAACAGCGATAAGAAAACCGACGCGAAGTCTACCTTTTTTTTATTCAGGTCTGTCGTAACGCGATTAGCCAGACGACGGAAGGCAACGTTGCGCAAACGACTATTTCGTGAGTCACAATTGAATAAAGCCAGTCGCTCCTGCGAGAGGCATTTCTGCAGGATGTCAGACAATGCGTAGGAGCTTGCTTGCGTACAGTCTCAGAGTTCGTTTAATCGAATGAAAGTCCTCTCTAGCATTTCGCACAAACACAACCGTGGGATGTAATTATTGAGATGTTGATTATTGAAAGGTCAATGAAACGGTACGCCTACGGTCATATCTCTGCAATTATCTGCGGTAACTTTATATTATATATCCGTTCTACATCACTTTGTGAAATAAATCGAGAGAGCTCTCATAAACGTATCAATCATTAATGCTCAAATACATCACAAGCCAGACTGACGATTCCCTATAATTATATACTTCTTCGATCTTCGAAATTGCGTTTTCTATTCGTCGGAAGCCGCTTCACGTTGCGAATGTGAACCACGACCTCCCCATCGACTTTGAACGTGGACGAACATCCGCTTTGAGGCTTATCGCATCTTTATACATTGTTGGGCGATGTTGACAAGATCTCCTTAAAAGCCGCAACACCTAATTATATGCAGATATTGCGATAAGTTAAGTTGAGCCTGGTGATAGATCTTAAGAGAGCTTCTTTCAACAATGTCCAAAAATATATAAAGATGCAATAAGTTAGGTTAGGATTTGTTTGGAGAGGGGATGCAGAGGAGGGGCGAAGCCCCTCTCCCTCTTATATGTACTGCTTCCTATATTTAAAATGAATGAAAACTGCTTGTCTACTTCGAATATACTTCAACGTACAATTATAAAACTTTAAAGTCAAATATCCCAGAAATTATAAGCGACCTCCGTATAATTGTATTAGGAAAAGTCACTCACAGAATTTCATCCTTTATAACATATTTCAAGATGAAAAAGATCGGTAAGGTGTACCCTTTTCTATATATTTACCCGCTGCTGTAGCGGGGACGGATATTGTTATTATCACACTGTGGCGTGTGTAATCAAAGTGAAAGTCTGACACATCAAAAGGCTGTAAAGCCCGTTGTGATCGTAAAAATATGCAGTAAACAAATGAGACATTGGTTGCGTTCAGCAGAAGAAGCTACTTTACAGCTGTTGTAAAATTCATGAACTTAATGGCCTTGGCGTACGCTCTTACGTAAATTTGACTAAATCCAAGAGCATGCACGGTCAGATTCACGAATTTTATAACAGCTACAAAACAGTTTTCTCTGCTGAACGCAGCTAGTCGCGGTTGAATATTTTTGGCATGAGAAGATTAATCAATGTTGATTGGTCAATTTCCTTATTGCTTCGGTCTTTTGTGCGCGCCGTATTTTAACTCGCTGAGACAATGTAGAAACGTGAAATGGACGTGAAATTTCTTTTGCACGCGTCTACGGCGCGCTTTTGCGGCCGCTTTGAAGACTCCAACGATCGATCGAAACGCGTTAGAGTCAGCGGCGAGCGGTCTCGATTCGATCTTTTTCCTCCAAAAATTAACTTTTCTTCATCTCGCGTTTCTTTACTGCTCGCCTTTTTCGCGCAAAGCGATTTTTCAACTTTCGACGAAAATCATTGAGACTGATCGGGCAAGACACATTGCAGACATTAAGATCGGAAACTCCTCGAATCTGCCGCGTCCAGCTTTATATTCTTCACACTCCTTTCCTCCGCGTACCGTCCGCTGCTGCAGTGTGAACGGATATCGTTATTGTCACCCTGCGGCATGTGTAATCGAAGTGAAAGAATGATCTTTAATATTCATGCGCACAAATACAGACGCGAGCTGCAGACCGCGAGTTCTCGCGGGATCTCTCGGTTATTGCCCTGTTATTGTCAGCCCAGCGATCGATCGGCGAATCAATCGATCGATTCGGCTGACAATTTGGGTCCACGTCGCGAACGCACGGTAGCCCGAAAGGAACGCCCTCTCGAACACGGCGGAACGCTCGACTATACCGAAATGCAGCTCGACGAGCGCTCCGCGTCGCGCTTGAAAAATGTAAATACGCCGTTAAAAGTTGCAGCCAAGATGCCAGCTGGTGGTAGGATAATGTCGCTCGCTTCCGCGAAGATCCTCCTCGCTTAATTGCCGACTCTTGCGCTCTTGCGGAGAACGCATTTATACATTTTTATAGCCGGCCACCCCGCGGTTTGTTCGCCGTCGATCGCGGCTCTATTCCGCGATTCCCGCGTGCCGACAAATTCTCGCCGCGCCGCACGCGAGCGTGTCCCGCCAATCGCCGAAGCGCGAACTTCGAGAGCGGCTGCTTCGCAACTTCGCGCCTGTTGTAAAATTCATAGGTCTAATTGGTGTGTGCTTTCGCAGTCGGGCGGGATTAAAAGCATGTACCGATGTGAGATTCACGAGAGTTTCACCGCAGTTCAACGGCGGCCTCCTCCGCCGGCCTCCGCGGAGGCCGCGATGATGTCGATCGACATTTTCCGACGGCCGTGGCCGTTTCCCCGAGCGAGCGAGTGTTTTCCAGGGCGACGCCGGCACAACGCCGAACCGGGCTCGAGCCGGGCATAAACAGCCGCAACGCAAACGCGCAAACAGTCGTCGGCGGAAATGCCGCCGCGCCGCGCCGGGGGGAATATTTGCCCGGCCGTTGAGCGGATCGCGCGTCTCGTCGGAGCGTGCGATTTCATTAAATTTCATATCGATCGAAAATTCCGGCCCGAGCAGGACCAGCGGGGGGGCGCTTTCGACGAGGAAAATAATATTCGCCGCGTGGGAGCGCGCCGCTCGTTGTCGTCGCCGTCTCGCCGCGTTACGAGCAATTAAAATTTAACGCTCCCTTCAACGGCGCAATTAAGCCTTCGCGCGGCCGGCAGCCGTCGCAGCCATCGGGAGTGTGACGCTCCTCTTCAGCGAGATAAAAAGGGTCGTGAGTAAAAAGGGGACGCGCTCGCGACTGTTTGCGCCCGCGCGAGTGCCGTTTGTGCCCCGGCGAGGCGCCGCGGCGAGCCGACGGAAAGAAAGAAGAAAGAGACGGATTTCTCGGGGCCAAGCGGGGATAACTTGCGCGTCGCACACAATCGCGCCCGCTACTGAATCATTCATAATCGCGCGACTCGGCGCTGCACAAAGCGAGCGGGCTGAAGGGTGAGTGGGAGAGCGGATTAACGGTCCAGAGTCAGCGCTGGTCGTGTCACGCTGACGACTGCTTCTATTGTCGTTGCAATCGCTTAATTGGATATCCTCAGCATCGGGACTGTTCGAGCGAGCCGGACCGATTGACGCTCCTTAATCAACCAGGCAAGAACAGACCGAACTCCATCTCCAGCCCCTCCCTCACTCCCGCATCTCCCTTTCTTTCCATTCGCGCCATTTGCGCGCGCGGCAGTGCGCTGCTGCACGTTACGTCATGTTACATTGTGTCGCAGGACACGTTGTGTGACGATTAGTGAGAATTGCACTCCGACGCGAGACGTAACGCGCTGACGTAACGCGTCGCGTAAAGTTCGCGCGCAACGCGCGCACCGAAGCGCGCGGCGCCTTGAACGTCATCAGCCGCGACGTCGAGCGGAAAACGCTGTTTGCCGGCGGCATTATTCGTCCGATTATTTATTTATCCTCATACGTAGAGGGAGAGAACCGACGCGCCGGTTATTTCATTGGCCCTCACTTGATTCGCTTCATTAACGCAATTCTCTTCCGCGGGAAGAAGCATTTTCTCTCCGTGCAAATGGAGCGTTGGAAAAGGGCATGGGTGGTGGGGGAGAGGGAGGGGGCGAAAGAGGAAAAGAGTAAGCGGGATACAAAGACAGTGAGATTCGTGAGAGCGAGAGAGCAACGCTTCAGGTTACGCTCGAGCGAGCACGGCGAATCAAAGAAGGAATAGGATTGGATAAACTGTTCGCGAACGCGGTTCGGATATCGCTTAACGCGGTTAATCTTGCTGTAAGTAGCGCGATGGGAGGGAGAGAGAGAGAGAGAGAGAGAGAGGTTTCGCGAAGCGACGGAAAGTTTCGGTCGTCGCGTGTGTGCGATTGGTTCGCGAATTTCCGCACGTGTAATATAATTACGGATCAGCCGCAAGCAGAAATATTAGATGTCGAGGGTGACTCCCCCCCCCTTCCTCGAGCGCCCGTTAATCTAAACTACAATAACGCGGCTTGAACAACGTAGAGGGGGAAGGAGGATAAATAGGACGAAAAGAACGTCGGAAGACAGAACGAGAGAGCATGCAGCGCGAATCATTTCCGGCTTACGTGCGACAATGTCGATTACGATTTTATGGATGACGCTCAGATGGAGGAGGGGGAGGAGAAGCAAGAAAAGAGTCCCCGGCGTTCCTCCGCTGACGGATCGGCGACGGCTCGCGGGGAGAGGAGGAACGAACGGTCGATCAGGAGTTCGGCGATTCATCGTTCTCGTTTCTTTCTTCTTTTTCCTCTCTTCTGCTTTTTCCCCCCGCTGCCCCGCTGCCCCGCGGTAACACGCACCAGCGTGACCTAGGGATGCCGATTTTTTTTCAAACAGATCGATTTGAAGATCGATTCGAATCACGGGGAGAAGAATCGATTTTTAAAAAATCGGCTCGTAAAGAATCGATTTGAATCGGTATGCATGTAAAGTGAAGCACTCATTAAAGTATACTATCTGTCAAATTTCTACACTCTAAAGTAGACCTCTCGTGTAATTCATATAAAGTTTAATATGAATTAAACAGAAATTAAACAGATGGTAATCTTTCGGTTGTGTTGCGTGTGATGGCCACAACAAGATAGAAAAAGATCTTTAAATCTTTATGCTAAGGATTTAATTGGTTTGATTAAACATCAATCGAGGGTTTTTCAACGTTATTAAATAAGAAATCATGTTTACTATTATATGCATATAACACGTCATAACACTCAATAAGTTCGTAGGATGACATATAAATGGCGCTACTATTGACAAATCCATATGATTTTTAGGAAGTACTAACCTTCAAATGACACGTGTGTCAAAATTTCATGACAATCGGACGTTTAGTTCACAAGTTACAGTGGTTTTAGTGACGTCGGCTCGTTTTAGCAACGCGTCGACGATTCAGCGGGCTGTCTGGAGCTGTTTCAGCGCAATAAAAAGGATTTTTTGATGCGGCATGTGACAATGGATGAAACATGGACCCATCACTACACTCCAGAGTCAAATCGGTAGGGAAAGCTCCAGGGAAAGAGATTTGGCTCCGATGAGGAAGTGAAGATTGCCGAAACTGAAGCCTTGCTAAAACGAGTCGACGTCTCGTGCGTCGCTAAAACCACTGTAACTTGTGAACTAAACGCCCGATTGTCATGAAATTTTGACACACGTATCAGTTGAAGGTTAGTACTTCCTAAAAATCATATGGATTTGTCAATAGTAGCGCCATTTATATGTCATCCTACGAACTTATTGAGTGACGTGTTACATATATATATATATAATATATACTATTATATGGAGTGGCTGTGATTGGTGAAAATTTTCGCCCATGGGACATCGTTGCCTAAAGGCAACGTAATGTGCATCGTGCAGCCATTAAGTGAGTTCAAATATCACAGCTAAAAAGAATTAAAAAAAAAAGAAAGCTATATTACTAGCAGAAACTGAAAAGATCGTGTTGGCGATTTTCAGAATTTACAGATCGATCCTTGAATCGATTTGAAGTCGATCTTTTAGGCTCCGATTAATCGATCTTCGATTAAACCGATTTAATCATCGGCATTCCTAGCGTGAGACCATCTATCCGTCAACTCGCGCACCTGGCGACCCCCGCGATTTATCGCCGCGAGCGCCGCTGGGATTGCGTTGGCATCGTGTGCGCAGGTTTTCGCAGGCCGTCGAACATTCGCTCGCCCCCGCTTAACCCGCGCGGACGAGCGTTCTCCCCCTCGCGCCTCGCGGCTCGCTTTGTCCGGCCGCGGCTCCGGAAGAAAGGGGGTTGAAACACGTATAGCGCCGCGACGAACGAGGTCGCGTCTCGCCGGCGCGCGAGAAAGCAGCGGAGTCGGACCGGACGATAACGGAGCACAAAGGGACTCGCGAGATCGCGCGATTTTCGGCAAAATCGCGCAGGGATAAGCGGCGGAATACAGACGCGACGTGGCGAACGAGGAAGCCGCGGGAAATTCTGCTCGCTCGCGGATCTGCCATCGCATGGGGACAATTTTTGTCGTATAATATCGCAGTATCGCGTGACTGGGATGTACTTGTGTGTGTGTGTGTGTGTGAGAGAGAGAGAGAGAGACAGAGAGAGAGAGAGAGAGAAAAAAGAATAGCTAACGTTACCAAAAAATAGCCGCCTTTTACTTCTCGCTGTTTCAGCAAAATTTATCGAAATATCGTCAGTAACACTGATAGCAACGCTTGCTACAAAAATAATCGGGCCGGCTACAATTCTTTCACCATGCGATGAGAGACAGTTGCAAGTGAAGGTTGTAATTGGAAACAAAGAGTTCCTGGTTCTTACGAGGCAAATTTGACTCGAAGGAGCGAAAGTCCCGCGTCCCTCGGTCGACGCTGCAAGTCCGAGTGATTTTGGCAGAAGCGCGCGACATCGTTTAGATTATTAAATGACAAGGAGCGTGCGAAGGAAGCTTCCGTCAACCGCACGCTCAAAGCGTGTCAAAGAGGCGTCCGGACTTCGCGGCGGAAACGCGCTCGCTTCGTTCATCAGCTCGCGTTAATTCAACCAATTCGCTCGCCGAGTGTGAGCGCGTCCGGATGAATTACGGTACGGTACTTTCACAGCGCACGAGTGTTAATATTTTCGAAGAGACCTCTCTCTCTCTCTCTCTCTCTCTCCTCTGCGCAGAGAGCGTAAACGTAACTCACGGAACACGCGGCAGTCACGGCGCAACCGTCAATTTTTCAGGTGGCGGAATACTTCAGCCTTGCGGCGCTACTGCGAAGCGAGAGGTCTGCCCTCTTCCTCCAAGTCTCCCCCTCCCCATCACCCCCTCTTTCTCTCTCTCTCCCTCTCTCGCCGTCCATCTTTCTCCCGGATAATCTTGAATTAAGCGAGAGCTCGCGAAAGATATTTCCCGGGGTAACCGCGAGCGCCGCAAACGAATGAAACTTCGGTCGCTTCTTTCCCTGGACGAGATCAAAGCCTTGCGCTTCGTTCGGGTTTCTCGTCATATGCCACGAAAGGGGCGGGAGAAGGGGGGGGGAGAGTTACACGGTTTTTCTTCTAAACTTTGATACGACACAGAGTACACCGCCCGCGCGTAATCTCTCAAACGGAAGAATCCCGAGCATTCATTACGTTTCTCGATGTAACTCGGTCCTTTTTGCGCTCGACCAGCGACTTTTCGGTCGGCAGGAATCTCCGGAATTCAAAACGCGCGCGCGGCAACTCGGCAACGAGAGAGCGAAGTACGTTTGCGGTATCCGTATCTGAATTTGGTTGGAGAGGTATCTTGGCACGAGCCGTCGTCGACGTTCAATTCGCGAACGCGTTGGAGTCGTTGCAACAGTCGTCGACTGCCACACAGAGAGAACGATTTGGTTGAATCTAACAAACGCTTATTCCGAATGGTCGAAATAAATTTTTTGATTGATCGAACAAAATTCTGTTTGACGCAACAAAAACATTTCGTTGGAACTAAGCTGCAACAAAATATTTTTGTTGCGTCAAACAAAACTTCGTTCGATCAATCAAAAAATTTATTTTGGACTGTTCCAAATAAGCATTTGTTAAATTCAAGTAAATCGTTCTCTCTGTGCACGCTGTGGTCGCTGTGACATATCGTTGCATCCTGCAGATTTAACTTAAATCTAACTTAAGAAACCGCGGATAATAACCATCGCGACGAACGAGCGAAAAATTGAAACGATCGGCCGATGAAACGAGCCGACAATTGCATTTATTCGCCGCATCTTTGGCGATTCAGACTCAAGCGGAGTACTGAAGCCAGCTTTGCGCGATTCTCTTTGTTAGGAAATAATAAGGTCGAATTGGAGATATCGTCCGAGGGAGACATTATTCCAACGTAAGGGAAGCTAAATGGAGCCATCGCACTTGTGAAATCGCGATCGTTCGGTCAGCTGGAACGAGTATTTCCAAGCCTATTCAAGCTCCTTGGCTCTTCGAATCAGGAACTTGGAGTCGGATGAAGCATCAGTGACGGATTACGCGTAGCCTGCACGCAGAATGCAGGATGTATACGTTTCGCCCGGAGAGATCAACACAGGCCGTTATCGCCGCAACCCGATGAAACAAAGGGCGCTCGTCATCGCGAGCGGCAATCGTTTATGCATATATTATGACGAAGCAAAGAACATTAAGAGGCACACCGTGGCTATATTACGCGAAACTGCGAGTTGAAACGAGGTGAGATATTCATATCTCAGCAATGGCTAAACCGATCGAGGTTTCTTCAGTCCCAATCGATTCGGCCTTCAAAAATAGGAAGAAAAGTGTCCTTGTGTTTTTTGTGCACGTTGTCTCTAAGTGTAGATATTTTAAGATAAGGTCCAAATCACGGAAAATTTCCATTCAGTATAAGAAAGTAAGAAACGCCAGACCGCAGAGGAGAGGGGATTTGTGTATCTCACTTTTCCGACACCGACAGAGGCGTTACGAGCGCGATGAAGAAGCAGCGAGTGCGAGTGAATAAGAGCGATAGAGAGTAAGAGAGAGAGAAGAATATTGCTGGAATACGGGAGTAGAAATGTGCGAGAAAGAGAGCGAGAGCGAGAGCGAGAGAAAGAGAGAGAGAGAGAGAGAGAGAGAGAGAGAAGCCAAGATTTGTTGCATTAAATATTTTTTATTGCATTGTTATAATAACTAATTTATTATAATAACAAGTAAAATAATCATAAAACTCTCAGTGTTCTAGTAAATAATGAAGACACTGTTTTTTAAATACCTGTGTATTATTGGGAGTTTTCGATATATTTATCTTCAGCGATTGCAAATCGCTCTCATTTGCAGAGTTGATGTTGAATAGAGTTTTTCAGTTGATGCTTTGTTTTGTTATATCATTTTTTTTGTAGAACAATTTTGTAGAGTTTCATTTATAATATTCAATAGAAGAATTTATTGTTAGAGGTGTAAGTTTTACTCGTACAAACTTGTATAACGAAAATAATAAATTACATTGCCCAAAAGATATACGTTCAAGTGCGGTACGATGCTAAAAGCGTAAACATTACCGTTTATCTTGAATAAATAATTAATTATATTATAATCATATATATATATATGTTTCTCAATTGGCGTTACTATTTTAATATATCATTTCTTTCGTAAAGTAGAACAGTGTTGTGGAGTTTTATAATAGTTATAAGTTTCACCTGTAAAATTTTATGTTACACATATAACTTGAAAAAAAAGAATTTGAAATTTCTAAAAATAACACAATACGTGTTATTTGCGCGTAAGTACACACTTGGCGCCTCTTTTTACCTTTTTGTTTAAAAGGTAAGTTTTATACAATACGTTGCCGGGCTCTCTGAGACGTGTCCCGGCGGGATAAGGTCGCGCGACTTTGAAAACAACATGTTCATAAGTACGCAACTGCCGCGACCACCTTCATTATTGTTTACGCCGCGGCGGCGGACGGATCGGCGGATCGCCGCGCGTAATAATTTCCGAATTTTCACGCTCGATCATAGTGTGTACGTGCGCGTGTAACGTGTAATATTCGTGTGTGTGTGTGTGCGTGACGATCCGGAGCATCTTGAGCAATAGCAGTGTCTCATGGTTTTTAAAGGTAAACTTTTATTGGTTAACTTGGTTAAGTTGGAGAAGCTAATTTGTAGTCTCGAGTCTTCGTACTTTTTTGATGCGGGGCTGCGCATTTGTCGCTAGTAATACTAATGAAGAAACTCGCTTTTTGTTACAGATCTACTGGAGTTTGCGGCCACGCGATAGCTGCGGAGTTACCGGGACGCAGTTTCGACGGACGTCGATGCCGCACCGGAGGATCCGGTTCGGGCCGAGCAGAGTCGGCTTGAAGGTGAGGTTCACCGATCGTTTGTACACTTCTTCTTGATTCACTGCGATCGAAAACCGAACGATTGAAATAAAAGCCGTTTACCGAATTACGATGGCAAAGGGTCAACGTTTGTATCTGCGCGCGCGCGCGCGCGCTTCCGCGAACTGAACTCAACCTAATCTAACTTTTAACCTAACGGTTTAACTAACGAAACTATATTTGTTGTTACAGATCCGCAGCAGAACGCGGCTGACTCTGTCTGCTGTGTATCGGTGAGTCAGAGAAGAAAAGACATTTTTATGGTGATGGGTGTTAGCAATATCTCGAGAAAATCAATGCGATTTAGTTATACTTTTCTCACACACACGTTGCTTGAAAAATAATCAGGAGATCGTGTCTTTCGATGACACAACAGAATCTTTAAGATATAATATATATTTCTCTCTTTTACATTTACTCTGAATCATTAGAAGATACAGATATAAATGCTTTAGTTTGTTATTATACTGAAATCAAGATACGGAAATTATTTGCTGCGATTCAATCAATATAACTCCTGCTTCGAGTAGCGTGTAATGTTAAAATTTGATCAGAATTACGCCATCGCACGTGAGATTCACCATTATTTTATCTTATTCGGCTTGATAAATTCTGTCTTGATAAAGTCTGTCGAGTTTATCAATTTTCTACATTTTTTTACGCGTGTCAGAAGCGATAATATTTCATTTGAAATTACCGATAAATTTGGTACGCGCGTTTATTTACATTACGAATTTAGTCCTTACGAAACAGAGGACGTGCGTTTCTTTCGAATTACCGTTCGCGAAACAAAACATTTTCGTTTTTTCTCTCTTGTCTAAACGTCGTAATTTTCATTCGCGATTGACTCTACATACAAATCGCGACTCACGTATATATTCTCGGAACGTTGCAATTTATCGTGTTTGTTTCTCTTTGGGATGAAAATTTCATCTCTGAACGCGACCATGTATGCTTCTTTGTCTCGCCATTCCTTTCTCTCAAATCCCATCGAAATTAATGAAAGAGAAAAGATAAGCAAAGAGAAAGAAGAAGCGACAAAATATTGTGAAAAAAGAAACTTGTCCTGGATGCTGAGGAGACTGGACATTGGACGGATGCAGAGTCGCAGAAGTCAACGAAAGTCGGTGAGTGTGCAGATCAAACGCTCAGAAATGTCTTATAATGCATGCTCATGTATAAATCGCATTGGTTTTCGACCAGAGATAATAAAAAATAGTGCGCGATAATATGCGTTCATATCTAGTTTAATAAAAATGTGAATTGCGAGAAGCACTGTTTGCTTTCTCTCTGATCATTGCGGAGATATTTATTCTGCGAAAAATTACACGCGGAACCTTGAGAGTGATAATCAATAAAATATACATTTGACGGAAGTATGAAAAACCGTACTGATTGCACTGATGAAGCTGGCTTCTGTTTGCAACACTTTATACGAATATTAATCTGACTATTTTGTGTATAATATTTATTATGCGCAGTGTCGATTTAAGAAAATTTAATGAATCACTGCTACGGCAGTCTCTTCTTTGATATACACCGACTTTATATTTTTTCTCATGTTCGTGCTTCGGCTTCGAGCTCTAGCAAAAATACTAGCGACCGCGTTCCTCGTCAATGTGACCTCGGCAGGCGCGATCCGGTGCTCGTTTTTTACGTCCGATAATTTTCAACATGTCCATTTCTTTCCGCGAAGGCGCGTTCGATTATCTATACTTCGGCAGCTCTGCGTGCATTTTCTCCCTTCGTTGAGCCGACGAGACCGCCGCCTCAGAGCGCGTCTTTCCTCGTTACTGATGAGAAGACGTCTCGTTGGTGCGAGAGTGGAATCATCGTCGCAACAAAGAAAAGCGATGAAAGAGGGAAAATAGATTCTCAACAATTTTTAATAAATAAACCGGAGTGAAGATCTGATCTTAATAGTTAGGGGAAGACCCTGCGCGCAATAACAATGATTAATGACCAGTGGACAATGATAATCTTATTATACATTTCACTGCGCTATCACTTTATCGTCGGACAAGGAGATATTCTTGGCGGACGAAAATGGCTACAATTTTGATAAAATTAACAAGTTTTTTCTCGGTACGGACGAGATTACGGTAGCTCTCAGTTGATTTATTCTGCCGCATTAGCTGAGAAACTTCGTTCCGTTCGCGGAATCATCGTCGGAACAAAGAAAAGCGATGAGAGAGAGAAAATCGATTCTTGATAATTTTTAATAAATAAACCGAAGTGAAGACCGGATCTTAATAGTTCGGGAAAGACCACCGCGTGCGCAATAACAATGATTAATGACCAGAAGCAAGCAGTGAGTGATAACAATCTTATTACGCATCTCACTGCGTTATCATTTTTTCGTTAGACGACGAGATACTTTCGGTGGACGAAAAAATGGCGACAATTTTAATAAAATTAACCAGTTTTCTCTCGCAACGATTACGGCAGCTCTTACACTGATAGAAAAATATAGTTGAATTAACTATAATCTCACTATATTTTATAGTGAATTTTGGCGTCGACCGTATTTTTATAGTTTCATAGTTTACGGTGGAACCTGCAAAATATAGTAGAATAAACACAAATATACATAGTCAATGATTGTCTTAAATAATCGTTTAGTTACTTTTACCACATATATGGTAATTTCTCATTCACAAATATAGTGAGATTTAATATTCATATAGTTACATCTGTCATCATCTAGCAAATATTCTGGTAATATTGACTGTATAAAAAAAGAGTTACTTTTACCTACCATTTTATATTTGTATCCATACAATATTTTTAGTTTAACTTACTATAATTCTTAGTAAAAATATTATATGCTTGGTTATACTATGCCTGTATCGTAATTGTTACCGATATTATGGCAATACTTACTATAAATATGATATTTCGGACTATAATTTTAGTTACTATATCATTATTCCAGTTCCAAATATCATATACTTTTCTCTCAGTGTAGTTGATTTATTCTACCATATTAGCTGAGAAACTTCGTTCCGTTCGCGGGGTCTCTGGATTGTACGGACGAATCTCTGAAAAATATGAGGGATATTAACATATTCTGCTTCGTCGTGTTTTATCTCGCTTTTACATCTCCAGGAGCTTATCTTACGCTACGAGACGGTATCTCTGCTGCACGGAGACTGGCGAGCATCCGTACGAACGGATTTCCCCTCGAGACAGAGTGGAGAGGGTCCGTGGGAAATGAGAGTGTCAATGAGTCGACGGACGAGCTGTGCGCGACGGCGAAGGTGGAGAAAAGAACCGAGCACGCGTGGCATGAACGTGGAGATGATTCTTCCGATCGTTACCGACGCCGAAGTCGACGTCCTCCTTCTTTTTTATTCGGCTAAAAAATTATGGCCGCTTCTCCCTCGGCGGTGCGCCGTTCTTCCAAGGGAGCGGCACGGGAAAAAGAGGGTGAGCTCTCCCTCCCTCTCTCTCTCTCTCTGTCTCTCTCTCTCTCTCTCTCTCTCTCTCTTTCTCCGCAAAATCACCGCTCGCCCCGGGCGTCGGGTGGTCGCCAGCCGGAAACACGTCCCAGTGAATTTCTGAAATATTCTTTCCCCGATAAGAAAAGTTCTCCTCGTGGAATAATATTTACGTAACGACCGATCAACGTCGATTACCCCTGCGATTGGACGTAGATCTAATATTTTCCAGTGGGCTCGAGGGTAGGGGAGGGGAGGTTACACGATGGAAAATTGGAGGATTAAAGGCGCCTCGAACGACGTGGTATCGCGACGAGAAGCCGAGCGAGCGAGGACCAAACGCGTAAACGTCCGCTTTCTCGAGGCCGCGAGAATTACCGGAGCGGGAGAAGAGCCGATGTCTCTCTCTCTCTCTCTCTCTCTCTCTCTCTTCTTTGTCTCTTCCTCTTCCCGTGAAAATCTCGGTTGCGCACGAAAACTTTCCGCATGGTGTTCGCGAAGAATTTCAGAGATAACGACCTCTCGCTGCCGTCGCGATGGAGACACCGGAGTGCGATTCATAAAAAAGTCATCAGGCGAGCTTTCGCCCGTTGAAATCGACAGAACGCCGGTACACTCCGGCGTTCTTATATTTATTAACGAAACAATCGCAAGAAATTGCGAAGAACAAACCAGAGCGCGACATTTTTACCACAACGCCGGCCTCTTTTTGTCCGTCCGTTATTTTGTGCGGAATAAAAATTGAGGAGAGAGAGAGAGAAAAGAGGAAAACAGGCGCTTTTGGCGCCTCTCGTGTAGTCTCCCCGTTATTTCGTCCGCAAGTAAATTTTAGATCCTCGCCGCTCCCGCGTACCGCTTCGTTACCGAGACAATTTTATTAACACGTACCTCGCGCGCGTTTGTATATCTCTCTCTCCCGAGCGAGAGCTCTCTTCGAAGGGAATGCATGCAGATTCGGCCGGATAAAGCAACACCTTCGCGGATCGCCGGATGGAGGTTATTGAAATTTTCAGAGCGGTGATTCGCGCGGCGCACGTACGCCCCGGCCGTGTAAACACCGAGCGAGAGTCGCACAATCTCCTCCGTCGTAACGAGAATATGATTGCTCGTTTTACGAAAGCTTCGAGCCTGGCTGGCGCGATGCGACGGGAGAAAGAGCTCCCGCCCGGCGGGCTTCCGTTCTTCCTCCCGAAGGACCGAAGCACGAGGAAATAACTCGCGTGCTGCCGCGGGATGCGGCTTTCAGAGCCGGCTGTTGAGACCGCGACAATTTTCGCGAATTCAATTCTCGCCGCCGCAAACACGGGAGAATGGAAAACGTGCTGTTTATCGCCGCGGGTAAACACGGAGCGAGCGCTTCCGGACGATTATATCGCGAGGAGAAATGCTATCGAGACTACGACGCGGACGACGACTCCAGTCGTCCCGCTGGACTATGGGTCTTCCCCTCGGAATTGCGGAATTGCTCAAAATACCCCAATCGCTCCATACCCCAAATACCGCTGCTTCTCCTCTCCGCGATGCGCCAGTTCGATCTCAATTCTATCATCTCGCGAGCGAGGCTCGCGAGAGTGATATCGGACGGAGATTACCAGCGTTGAATTAGCACGTAGCAATTTTTGTTCCTCTTTTCTTTTTATCAATGACTACCGTTCTACCGCTAACCATCACCGAAAGAATCAAATTCGGGAAAATAACGCAACCACAAATTTGCATTTGAGATACTCCTGCCTGTCATTATTCCGGAGATACTTGTCGAGAAACGTGAGATTCGGTTCTCGTCAACTGATAGAAAAATTCTAGTTGAATTAATGTACATCTCACTATATTTTATAGTTCATTTTGGCGTCAACCATATTTTTATGGTTCCATAGTTTGCAGTGGAACCTGCAAAATATAGTAGAATAAACACAAATATATAGTCAATGATTGTCTTATAAATAATGGTTTAGTTACTTTTACCACATATATGGTAATTTCTCATTCACAAATATAGTATAGTGAGATTTAATATTCATATAGTTAGACATCTGTCATCATTTAGCAAACATTCTGGTAATGTTGACTATATAAAAGAGTTACTTTTATCTACCATTTTATATTTGCATCCATACAATAATTTTAGTTTAACTTACTATTACTTACGTAATTATTACCGATATTATTTGTAATACCTGCTATAAATATGATATTTCGGACTGTAATTTAGTTACTATATCATTATAGTTGCAAATATCATGTACTTTCCTCTCAGACCGCGCGCGCTATCATTATTATTCAAAGTGCGTGGAAATCGGAGGAGGACCGCACTATGTCGGGCGTGTTTCTTCGTCAGTGGTAGAAGCCTGCGTTTAGTCGGCCAATTGAAGCGGAGTACCACAACCGCGGGCGGGAAGCTCTCAGCGTAATTTCTCGCGCTCGACGAGCGCGATTTAAAGTTGGCGTCCGATCGCGCGTTGCGCAAGCGGCCATGAGCCGGCCAGAGCCGATTTCCGTGGAGTTTTAATTGATTTTTTCCTCCGCGCGATTTTCCGGGCTCGAGTTGCCGTTCGGGCTGAAACGAAATCAAAATGGAGCGTCGCGCCCGCGGCGCGGCGCGACGATACGCCGCGTTGTAATTAACGCACCTAATCGACCGACTCGTTAAGCCGCCACTTGGAGCGACACGCGTTGTTGCGCCGTGCTCGAGTCTTAATTATCGGATTTCCGCCGACACCTTTACGACTCGCGCAAATCCCTGCGAAATGTCCCATTAGCTCCGTCTTCGTCTCATTCGTGGAGTACATCGAATCCCCGTGGCGCGCCACATTGTTATCGCGATAGCTCACAATGCGAGCGCCGTTGAGAGTGTGTGTGGCGTGGCTGACAACGAATACTTGCTGGCTTCGCGGCCGGTTTTTCCTTTTGCCGTGCTTTTGTTTCTTGCGCGAAGAGAACTTTGGAATTTCTCCCTTTATTGGAATCCCCGAGATATCGTCGCGCGGAGTTCTCGAAGATACTGACTGATGCAACGCCAGGTTAGTGCGACAAATTGTTTGTTTCTTCCCCTTGATTTTATTTTTCTTTTTTTACTTTTTTTTTTTCTTTTTTTAGCTTAGGGAGATTCCATTCGATTGTGTGTTCGGATTTGTCAAAAGAATACTAAGAAAGGAAGAAAGGAGGAGAACGCGTTGGATGTCTGGGGATATTCGAACCGACGTTGCTTGTTTTATTCATATGGATTATGAATATCTCGAGAGACTGGATAATTTCGTCTTCAATTTGATTCGCGCGAGACACGACGAACCTTTCGCGCCGATCTAACGCTCTCTTTCTCTCTCTCTCTCTCTCTCTCTCTCTCTCTTTCTCTCTCTGCGCTACTAGATAATAAATCTAGTTCACTTCTTGATTAAAACGTACGGAAAAAGAAGACGATATCGATTTCCGATGTTTAAAATATTTGTGCGCTTCTCTATTATTCGACGTTTTATGTCACAAAAGAAAGCTCAGCGTGCGACACGACGACCCGCGAGCTCGATTCCGGATTTCTCCTCTCTCGCGAGAGCAGATTCCGCGTTAAAGCGACTACCATATGTAATAATGACGCCATGCGTATCGCATAGACACGACGGAGTGTCTTGAATAATCGGCGATATTTTTGGTCGCGATATATTCGAAGGCGGCGCCTAAATAAAAGAATAAAATGGAATTTGATCGGCCGCCTGACGAATGTAGCGCGCGTTAAATTATTCACATCTATTAGTATAGCGCGGCCGAGACTTCTCTCGCGTGTAACTAATTCATTACTCTCAATCCTCTAATGAGATTACTCGGAGCAGTCCGTGCGCGGTAATGTATAACTAATTTCGCCGGTATAAACGCGCGGAACGTCGTCCCGCATGTACTCTTAATCATGAGTCGCTTTCTTAACGAATCGCTCCGAACGTTTCAGTAATAAAGGAAAATCGGGATCTGGTCTTCAACGATGAGAGAGATTAAACGGCGCTCTTCGGAAACCCGCTCGTGCCGAGCGTTTCAACCCGTCGTCCGTCCACGGATTTAATATTGTTGGAATATATGGAATATATGAAATATTCACCCAGACCGAACACTTCAGACGCATTCGCGTGTGCGAATATCGACAAATTTTCGCGGTAACCTACATATCTTTCTCCCTCTCTCTCTCGCTCTCTCCCTTTGGAGACTTTTTTATCGCGAAAAAGTTTTCTCAGACGTGCGATAACTTTGTGAAAAGGTTAAATTATTTCTCGTGCATGTTTTTAACACATATACACACACACATATATATATATATATATATTTAATATTATATATATATTATTATATATATACATTTAATATACATATTTTTTAATAATTTAATAATATATATATATATATATTCTTTTTTTGACAAGTTAAAATATACTTTAACGCCGCAAGCTTAAAACGCGCAAGTAAGGATCGAGCGAGAGTGCATGGAAATTTTTCAAAGATTCGCGGTCGACGAATAATTTTTGCGAAATTTGTGCGATGTGTGAAATACTTCATTTTCTTAGCTTCGTTTTATTTATAAAGTTTCTCGTGGAAAAGTCATCGCGGTCTCTCTCCCGGCCCTATCCGCTTCTCGCGGGTGAGATAAAGTGCAGCGTTGTGAAATAAAATACGACGCGGTGTAAAAGAGGACTCGAGCGAGATGCACTCACTCTCTCTCTTTCTCTCTCTCTCTCTCTCTTTCTCTCTCTCTCTCTCTCTCTCTCTCTCATACCTTATGCCAATATGGAAAAGCGGCAATTTCTCCCGCGGGACCTTAGCGACAAAAATTCGCCGACGCGTCTCAACCGCGATAATCAACGTGCGGATGCAAATCGGACATCGACTTCATTTCCAAGCCGAGCGCGAAACATATTTTCATTTATATTCGCACGTCGCAGCCTCCAGAAGGCAAATGCAAGTACAGTGCAAACTGCAGCGACTCTCGGCGACTCGGCGAGCTTCGAAAAGATGCGTCGCCGCGTCGTGAAACGCCAGACTGGCGACCCGCGCATCCCCAAAACGCGTGGAATTCTAGTCGTTTAGAACGTTCGACTGTGTCCCCTTCATCGAGAAGCGGAGTAATTTTCCAAATATGGTGACCCACGTGACGTCGCGAAGGCGCATTATCAAATATATCCCCTTATGAAAATGAGATTCCGAGGAGAGCGGAGCGTGCGAGTGAAACTTTAATCAGAGAATTAATCATCTCGAATTCGAAATCATCTGCCGGGCGCGCGAAGATCGTCGAAGCTTCACCGGGGAGTCCGTGATATCGCGATCGGATAAGAGGAATAATAACAGTCGAATAATTCAGTCGCGATCTCGTCGGCAACTCGTGGCAGCGCGCGCGCGCGCCACGCAAAAGGCGGGCATATTTGCCGGGCACTCGCTCATCATCGAAATCGGCGCTCATAAAGAAATCGATGCGGACCAAGCGAGCTCGGCTGAAATGCGAGTTCTCTCGCGGGTGCGTCGCACGTACGTGCGGACGATCGGACAGACAGACAGACAGACGGCTGGCCGGCCGCGTGAAGACCGCGCGAGCATGTCATTTACACGTCCGCCGCGGACTTTCGAAACAGCGGAATGTGGCTTAATTAACCTGTCAACGCGCGCAGTGTTCTGCGGATTACGCGGACTTTTGAGACGCTTTTGAGATCCCACCGTGACAAAGTGTGAGTCCCGCGCACGCTGCGAATTATCCCGACGCGGTACACGCGAACGTACCTCGTGTCGGGGTCTCGACTCATCCTCGAGCATTCGACTCGTCGTCGAGGAGAATCTACGCGAGCGCACTGATAGAAAAATATAGTTGAATTAACTATAATCTCACTATATTTTATAGTTCATTTTGGCGTCAACCATATTTTTATAGTTCGTGAAACCTGCAAAATATAGTAGAATACACACAAATATATAGTCAATGATTGTCTTAAACAATTGTTTAGTTACTTTTACCACATATATGGTAATTTCTCATTCACAAATATAGTGAGATTTAATATTCATATAGTTATGTCTGTCATCACATAGCAAATATTCTGGTAATATTGACCATACGAAAGAGTTACTTTATCTACCATTTTATATTTGCATCCATACAATAATTTTAGTTTAACTTACTATAATTCTTAGTAAAAATATTATACGCTTGATTACACTGTGCTCGTATCGTAATTATCACCGATATTATGGTAATACTTACTATAAATATGATATTTCGGACTACAATTTAGTTACTATATCATTATTCCAGTTCCAAGTATCATATACTTTTCTCTCAGTGTAAAAACGCTTGACGATTAATTAGCATTCGCAGCGACCCTGCCGTCGATCTCGCTCGTGACGACGACGAGAGCCTGTCGCGAAGCCGAGAGGCCCGGTAAGTCCTCCGATCGGCCGGAATGAACTCCCGCATTCTCACGGCGTAATCCTATTACCGAGCAAACATCCCCGAGGGATGCACGCACCGTGGAGAGCGCCGCGAAGAGCGGGCTCGCGAGGCCGGCTCTCTCTCTCTCTTACCTACGCAAACGTGCGATAAGCGCGCAGCGAAACGCGATAGTTGACCGGCACGAGCGTGTTGCTCGTTAATGCAATCGCCACTCTATCGGGAATGTACACTTCAATTAGCCGCTCGAGCCGGCGCGCTTCCGATACTTTCGAGCGAAAATCGGCCGCTCGATATTGGCTCTCCTTTTTCTCCCCCCCCCTCTCTCTCGCTTCCTTAATCGTTAAATTAATTAAAACTTAGCAGGAAGGGGGTGGATGGGGAAGGAGATTATTTAATTACGCGTTGCTCGTGCGCTCCTCCGACTCGGCGAGAAATAAGCAATTCCCCGGGGGGGAGAGGGGGAAGGGAGGCGGGGGGGGAGGCAAGAGGCAAGTGGCAAAGTCGAAGGCCGATATAGGTGAAGGTTCGAGATTGTGTCTCGAGTTTATTATATATGTACCTCTCTGATTTTCTCTCGCGGAAGCAGCCGGAGCTGGCGAGTACAGCCCCCCCCGAGTTAATCCCGACTTCGCCTCCGGCGGCCTCGCATTCAATCGCGCGTTAATCCTCCTCGAAATTCGGATCGTTCGCGGCGGTATATCCGGTATCCGAATCCTCGTCGCGATACACAGTGCACCGCTGTGTGTGCGGGGGCATTATCCCCCCAGCGGCTCATCGCGAGAGCGCGCCCGCGATTGATTTCGTCCTCGAACGGCGCGCGGCGACGATCCAGGCGTTCGTGCGGCGGCGGTTTCCTCTTGATTTCCCTTCCCCCTGCCTCTCGCGCGCTCTCCTTCTCTCTGCGCTTCGCGGCACGCGGAACGCAGCGACTGCACTTGTCAATAATCGATAGGTGCGCTTCTTTCATGCCGCTGCGGCGGCGGCAGCGCGCCGCGTAAGTGGCGGAGCTGCGCTCGCCGTGGTGCGACGATAATGCGTCCCCTGTCGGACGCACCGTAGATTTCGTTAGGCCAATATCGCGTTTAACGGAGACGAGGAACGCTGAGAAACCACCACACTCAGGTGACGATACATTCGTCGTGTTAAGGCGTCGAGAATTCCTGCGGCGAATATTTCTCTCCCCTCTCGAGACGATCCACAGCCCCAGCTAGACTCGAAAATTACGCGTGGTTATTATCGCACGGGCAATGAGGCAGCGAGAATATTACCCCATCTTGAACGTGTTGGCGTTGAGGTATATCGTCATCGAGATCTCCTTCGGGATAAAGTGGCGAGCGAAGAAAGCGTTAACTGTAAGAAGCCGCAAGACGATCGCGCTTGAGCAAAGAGCTAACGCCATTTTTGTCCTCCTCCTCCTCCTCCTATCATATCTTGATGATAGTCAAAGTGGTAATGGTTATTACGTATACCGACCCACCCGCGATATAAAACCGCGAGCGTGTCTGTGTATGTTAAATCGCATCGTAAGGTATCTCACGCATAAAGGTACATTCAGAGAGAAGGGAACGAGAATTGATTTCCGATCGAACGCGACGTTAGGCTCGGCTGAGGCTCGGTTTACACGCTGGGACTTTTCCGGCGTCTCCGCCGTAAAATGAGATAAAGCGGAAGACGCAGCGGGTGAGAAGAAATGTACAATGTACTGCTCGATTTATTACTCGTACTTGAGAAACACGGGCATAAGTAGTAAAATGTACAGAGCCCACATAGCTTAAATATTACTTAATTTATGTTCCAAAATTACGTCACACTTTAGATACGACATATACACGCATTCGTATATTACATTCACACGCACATGCGTACATACACGCACGCGCGGATTAAGACGCGGATAAGATATCTTCCAAGGTCTTGTCGTCGTGAAGCGGCGAGTGGCCCAGCGTGGGATCGCTCTCCAGGAATTCGCGCAGCTCAGACTCGAGATCGGTCACGCCGGACGGCTCCGTCGCGCTCAGCAAAGACGGCGGCGTTTGGTTGTGCGCTATGCCGATCTGCATCTGAATCGGCGGCTGATTCGCGCCGCCGACGATGCTGATGTTCTGGCTCTGCTGGGCGGTCGGACTGAGCAGATTCGCGTTCTGTATCGGCGACGGCGTCGGCAACAAGTTAGACAGAACCTGATTGCCGTTGCTCGGCGGTAGCAACGAGTTCTCGGCGACAATCGTGGGGTTGTGCGCGATCGGCTCGACTTCCATCGGCTCAGGTCCACCTCCCAGAGGTGCAATGCCCATCGCTTTTCGCAGGCCGTCGACGGGCGCAATCGCGGAGGGTGGCAGTTTCTTCGCTATGTCGGTGAGATTATCGGTGATCTTCTCGGCTAACGTCACCTCGGCCTCCGTCGCCTTGGAAACGTTAGACAGGTGCGCCGGTGGTGGCGCCGACAGACGCTCGTGCTGGACCTGCTTGAGCCGGCCCAGCATCTGCGAAGTGTCGTCCAAACGGGTCTGAAGAGCGGCGCGTTCCTCGCTGAATTTCAGTTCCTCCTCTGCAAATAACATGTTGCGTGTAATTAACCGGGGGAAGCAAGGGAGCAAACTCCGATCGCGGAGATTTAGCGAAAAGAAGCCTCGACCGTTCAGTCTCGCTCGAGGCCGATAATTACCTAAATTCTCCAAGAAGTTAACGTCGATCCCGAGCTCCGAGAGAGTCTTCAGCTGCTCGATGTCGACCTTCACCTTATCCAGTGACGGAATGTTGCGATTCACATCCTGATTAGGCTTCTCCAGCAGGTGCTGAATCTTCTCCTCTTCTTCCTTCAGTCTTCGTTTTTCCTCGAGGAACTTCTTCGTCTTCCTATGATCGCCGCCCGTGAGGATGTCCAGCAGATCATCGACCATAGTCAACGTGTAATCACAGTCCTTAGCGAAGTCCAAGATTGACTCTGCGTATTGCACCGCGGTTTCATCTCCGTACGTCTGATATACGAGGTCCGTCTCCTCCTTGGTAAGATTCGCAAACGTCGAATCGTAACTAGGCGCGTAGGAGCCGAACGCGCCGTAATACAGAGGCTTCACTGGCTTCGACATGTTTCTACGGTCCTCGCGGAATCCAGCTAACGCTCCTGTGCCGTGGTTCAATTTTCCTATCAATTGCCCTAGTGATACGGGCCTCTGATTGGTGCCCGGGATGATCCCGTCGCCGGGTACGATGATCTGCAGACTAGTGGTGCCGTCCTTCTTCTGTCGGAGGAAACCCATCTTCGAGTTGACCCTCTTCAGACTCAGTTTCTCCGACGCCGCTTTCGCGGCGCCCCTCGCCTGCTTCAGTATCTCTTCCGGCGTCAGGTCGTCAGGTATCGCTTCGAACTTGCCCAAGCTGGCTAACCTCATCTTCCTCTGATTCTCTTTCCTCAACTCTTCGGCCTCCTCGTTGCGCTCCTCTTGCTCGCGCTCCCGTTCGATCTGCTCCTCCGTCACCGGAGCGTCCGGGTTGTTAGGATCCTCAGTGCCCAACTCGAAGCCGAGCTCCTCCTTCGAGATGTCGTGCATGTATGTTAGAACCGGCCTGAGCTGCCGCAGCTTCTCCGGCAGAACCATCTTCAGGCCGACGTGCAGCAACTTCTTCGCCGCCTTGTAGTAGATGGTGTCGGGATGATTGTAGGTCATGGCGTTGTCGCACATGAGCTTGAAATCGTCCACGAATTCGTTCAGATTCTGGTAGTTGTTGTCGTCTATCTTTTGCTTGATGGTGCTAAAGTCCATAGGATTGGTGATGATCTGAGAGTAGCCGGGCGCGATGCTGTCCGTGACCGGCCAGGCGAAGAACTGCTGCGGGTCACGCTTCTCCATCGACCTCAAAAGATGCTCCAACAGTCTCTGAAGCGGCGTGCGCTCCGCGATTTTCCTAAGGACGCACGTCCTGGGCTCGCGATGTGGCGACAAGGAGCTTATATTGCCAACTCCAACTCGCAACTCGCCGCTGGAGGATGGCGGCCTAGGAGGTAATAACTGATGGTTAGGGATCTTTTTCGGTACCTCGGCCAGGTTCTCGTCAGCGTCGCCGACTGATTCCTGACTCGACTCCTCTCTTCGTCTCTTTTTGTCCTTGTGATGGTGCTTGTGCCGTTTGTCTTTTTTCTTCTTTTTCTTCTTTAATTTCTTGTGCCCCACGTATCTGTCGTACTCCGTGTCACCTTGAGTAACGGAGTAGTTGCCCATCTGTTGCTGGTAATCCTGCGACAGCATCGT